>NC_142607.1:17061466-17228966 GCF_041222555.1 Hakea prostrata | reverse complement strand
ATCCCAAAAACAAGTTAATTACATATCCAGAGGTTCCATAAATACACCAAGGAAATGGGGCACTAAGCTAGGGTTTCTTCTGTCCTAATGATGGTCTCCTCAATGGTATGGATGAAGAAAGCCCAACTCTTCCGCTCCCGCACAATCGTGGGGCTGACCCTGGTACGGATAATAATCCTCCTCGGCACCAACACTCGGATCTTCACAGATGCTACCACCCGGAGGGTAGTATGCGGAATCAAAGTCTGTCTCGAAGGGGGTGCCATCATAATCTTCGGTACCTGTAGGATAATCTAAAAACATTTGTACAAAAGGAATGAGTTCGAAGAACTCAGCAAGGCAGTTATTCCATAATTAAAACATACATAAACAAACATAACATAATGTGATGTGATATGGAACATATGATGCAAATATGATTCTAACTCTATGAATGCTAGTCTCTATGGTAGACATGCTTTAAGTCATAGCACCATACTTCTTTGGGTGGTCAGTCACTCCCCCTCAATCATACAAGATATCTTGGGTCTGCCAGGGAAGTTCGATAAAGTCATCTCAAAAACCATGGTAAGGGAATCGGTCACCGCTCTCTCACATTGCCGTTTGGTATAAGTATTGGTGCATGTCACAGTAAAGCCTAGCCCAATGCAAGTCATCTACTCAGTCGTATCAAGTCAAATCCAGATACATCCATTCCTCGCCCCTGGCGATCCTTTCCGGTATCCTTCACACTAGAGTCAGCGAAATCCCAGATTTCGGACTCATCAACCCTATTGGTCATCCACAAATAGTAAACGGGAAGCTCTCACGTCCTCTCACGGATTGGTTACCGGTCTTGAGCACCCGTGAGCCCAAGTCTAGCCATTTGCAACCCTACCAATAAATGGCCCCTTCCGGGTATCTGTAGCATGGTTTATGTCCCCTACCGGATTGGTTACCGGCCTAAAGCGCCCATCAAACCATACACTACCACGGGTCGTTCGGTCTCAATGCCCTTCCTATTCGGGTCTGACACGACAAGGACATCCTAGCCATACATCTAGACAAGTCCTATATATGTCATCCAATAACCCGGGAAAGTGTCGATAGGCACCTTCGGAGAACATCCCATACTATTCCCTCCGATGCCCAAGGACAGAAGTGTCAATAGGACACTCCCCAATCCAAAGTTATACGTAGGCAATCACATATTCAAATTCATCATTTCTCATGCATCTAATACATCTTCATAATAAAAGTTACATCATGATATTGAAATGAATCATCATAGACATAAGTAATCAATAATAATTTAACATGACAAGAGTATAAGAATTTCGATGCTACTGTCCTAACACATGTATAACAGTCTTACAATAATTAAAAGAAATCAAGAGGTTCTATTCTTTAAGTAAGAACACAATTCATAAGTTGATGGCCTATATTGTTTATGGAGATAACCATCCTTACCTTGGGTTGAGTAAATGATGAATTGAGAATACCAAGAAATGGTCCAAAAGAATTGTTAAAACCCTAAACAAACATCAATAATAAGTTAGAGAAGAAATCGGAAAGATTGGATGTGAAATGGTTCTAAACTGGCTAAAGTTGCAACAACTTTGGTCGATGGCATCGACCAAAGAGGATCGACCAAAATTCTCTTCGGGACAGAATAGTGGATTTTGGGGGTTTTCATCCGAAATTGATTTTTCGATGTTCGGATCAATCTGAAACTTGGGGGATTGCTTAAGGATAGTAGTAGGACACTATAAATCAAGAAAACAACATAATCCAATGGTCTAAATAGAAAGCCCCAATTTGAGCTATCAAGTTCAAGTAACAAGCATTATGGCATGGCTTGGGATTGATTGCATTGACATAGAAATGGCATGAAATAGCTAGGGGAACTTATAGAAATTTGTTTGGAATCAAATAATAGTGATAAACATAAACATAGTATACCATACAACTCAGTTTTGTACAAAAAGACATGATGTTGAGAGGAAAATCAAGAAATACATATGCTAGGCTTGAGATGGAGGCATAGCATCAATAGATGGCTAAAGAAATCATAGATTAATCATGAGTAGACACTTGGAGTGATGGTTGCAAGGTTGCAGCACCATCTCCAATGTCTCAACAGCAAGAGAGGAATGGAAAAGAATAGAAAAAGGTAGAATAGAGAGTGGAATGATGATTCATATCTTGATGTTGAAGATGGAGGCAAGAATCAACAATAAACAATGTGTTTTTGGTGGAGTACCCTTCATATATACCTAGGAGTTGCTTTGGGAAGCTCTCCCCACATTTTCAGGAGTGAAAATGATTGCAATAGGGCTCAAGGCTCGAGGTTATAATAATTAGAAAAGAGAATATTCCATGGAATCATTAACTTGGCTGACTGGGAAACTTTGGTCGATGGTCTTTGGTGGATGGCATCGACCAAAATATTTTTCAGCAGAAAAACAGGTTTAGTTCAACAACTTCAAGTGGGGTTTTGAAAGGCTATACAAGGTCAAATTGAGTGAGGTTTTCTTTTACAATTCAATCAAGAAGTCTAGTTTCGGGGAATACCTTCGGATTGTGCATGGGAGGTCATTAAGTAGCTCAACCAAATCAATCTTCACCGATGCGCAGACTTTCCTTAAACACTAACAATGCATTTAAGTAAGGGGTATCATCGTCAATGTCCATGGGCTCGGTCTCCGCATCAAAGTTATCAATCAGAAAGGTCCACAAATCTCTTCTACCACCGCTTTGGGTCTTCAGGCCTAAATACAACAGTGGATCCGGGTAAGGGTCAGGGTTAGAATAGGGCTGGATATTACTAATATGGAGAGTTTATGATCTGACCGGGTTCATACCTGGTCCGACCCTCGACCCCGGTCGAGACGGAGAAAACCGAATCGCTCCCGAGCGAGCCGGAGCCGGAAGATGGCTTGCTGAAGAAGAAAGATTATTCTGCTGCAAGCGTGCCCTAATCTTACTTATGGATTAGGGTAATCACCCCGATGCACGGAGACTCAAACTGACGGCTGCGGATAATCATCATCAAAGGGATAACTATCGCATAACCTAACGGTTATCTCAGGAATCCTCTACTGGTCCAAACTAGTAGAAGTCTATCGCTCAACGGATCTTATTGATGAGATCCAACGACTACCCGAAGAAGGCTCGAGTGCATCCAACGAAGGAGATTCGAAGGTACACTCTATATAAACCTCACTACCATACAAGGTGAGGGACGGATCAATCGATCAAAAAGAATACTATCTGAGACTCGGGTTCGGATACATCGATAGATCCAAACTATCGGGGATCAGATCACCTTCTTCATTCATTAGCCGGCTTCTAGGAGCCGTTTGTGATTAAGTTCATCAACGACTTAGCCTTGAGGTGGACGACCGGTGGGACATGACGTTTGTTTTGGGGACATCACGTGGAGATCTAAGGGCGAGCGATTTTGGACGATCATGGCGGCGTGGGAAAGACTTGAAAAAGCCATGGTGACTAGATCAGCAGCCGAGAGGGCACGCAATCGGTGTTGAGAACGGGGTGAATAATCCAGATATTCCGAAAGCAAAATCTATCGAGGTGGATGATGGCGGAGGACGAATCTTCCTCGATACAATCCAAGATCAATTGGATCAGGTAAAGATTCAACTCTTGGAGGTGAGCCAAGCACTCCGGTGCTCACCAGACGAGTGGTTTTACCACAGAACGATCAAAGATTGGGGAGACGTGCATGACGTGATCAAATACAGGACCAAAGAATGGGAAGACCGGAATGTTGATCAGAATTTCCGTGAAGGAGACCGAGGACTTGGAGGATTGATGATCAACCAACGAGGCGATCGGTTGGAGCAAGAGAGTACAACTGATTCAAATACAAGGTTGGATCTTGGGGTAAGAACTCACTCACGTCGAAGAACCGTTCGTGATGATCGAGCGTTCGTGAGAGAGAAAGTTCGTGAAGGAGGACTGTTCGTGATGATCGAGTAGCACGAGATGATCGTGTATCGAGGTGTGATCGTATTGCTGAAGATCACCGAGAGATTGGTCAAGAATTGGCCAACATCAATGAGAAGTTAGGGCAATTGGCTAAGGGAAGAATAGCGAGGATATTTACTCGGTCATTCGGAAGACTCCTTTGAGCCGATTGGGGATATCGGTTTCCCATAACTTTCGTTTGCCTACCTTCAACGTTCGATGGCTCGGAGATTCAACAGCTCACATCGGTATTACCAACGGACCATGCGGTTGGTAATTCGATGAAATTTTATGCGGGGTTTCGGTTCATCTTTAGCTGAGCAGCACACAAAGTGGTTTTCTAACCTCCCTGGAAGGATCGTAAACTTTGGAATTGGGGCCAATTCATAGGGCGATTCGAGTGGGATACGAGGTTAAGAAAACGGAAGAAACCGTTCGTCAAACAAGGAAAGAACGAATCGATCGAGAGAATTTAGAAAAGATTCAACAAAGTGACGATGGAGATAGAAAACTTGGATGAACAGTAGCGAACCGCTCTATTCACGGGACTCACAAATCGGAAACTCCGGAGTTATTACTACGGGATATACCCACGACATCGAGTTGGTACGAGTGATGCAGAAAAGGCTGAAGTCATGGAGATTCTAGATGCGCGCCAGGAGATAATAAAGTCTCAATAAGGAACAAAAGGCTCTGAGAAGCGAAGCCAAAGAAGAATGTTCGCGATCGGGTTGGAAGATCCCACCTTGGCCCAAAGATCCCCGGTAGAAGTGAGTACACTCCATTGAATGCTCCTGGGCCGATATTTTGAATATCCTCAAAAGAAAAAATATTTTGAAGTGGCGCCTAAAATTCTTTTGAAACCGGAGAGCAGCGGGATCGGGAAAAGTATTGCCGATTCCACAAGGACTATGGTCATTACACTAATGATTGTCGTCATCGAAGGCGAGATATTGAGAGATTGATATCTCGGGGACATCGTCAGTTTGTTAGCGGGAGAAGGAGGAGCCACGTGGGCACGTGCGGCTGCCCTAAAAGGAATCGTTCGGTTAGTTCGAACGATCAAGGGAGAGCCCCGAAGTCCAAAAAAGGCAAGGAGGTGATTGAAGCGCTACTCGGTCACCGATCCTTACCATCTTGGGGGTCCAGAGCCGAATCATTTCGGAGTTTAAAAACCAAATCCAAATTTGTTGGAGCCGGAGAGGCGCGAAGCGGAAGAAGCTGAATGGTGAAGATTCTATCACCTTTAGCGAAGAAGACGAAAGAGACGTTTGTTTACCTCATGTTGATGCTATAGTCATCAAGGTAGAGATTGCACGGCGGGAAGTGCATAGAGTTTTGATTGATACAGGGTCTGCGGTGACCTAATTTCTTACGAAGTGTATCAAAAATTGAAGGTGGATCAAGACTTGATGAAACCTTCATCTACACACCTATATGGCTTTGCGGGGTCGTGCGGAAGCGGAAGGATCGGTTCGATTGGATCTTTCCATTGGAAGTTTTCCTAAAGAAACAACTGTCCGAATCAATTTTTTGGTGGTTCGAGAACTACCAGCCTATAATATGATTCTCGGGCGACCATCTTTATCCAAGATAGGTGCTATTGTTTCGACAAAGCACTGAAGATAAAATTCCGACTGATATGGGAATCGGTCAAGTCTCTCCTCGACCGAGAAGATCTCTCGGCGGTGTTATGTTGCCTATTTAAAAGACAAGGAGGGTCCGAGGAAGGTTCTGCCCTCCCCATAGAAGTTCGAGATGATCGGGAAGAGACAGAGATGCAAAGGCCCGAACCAGTGGAGAAAGCTGGAGCAAATCCAGCTGTGTACCGAGGATGAGAAAAAGATTACTTATGTCGGGTCGAGCAGTTGGAAGAGTTTAAAGATGAGTTGAAGTTATTTCTTCAACGAGAATAAGGATGTATTCGCATGGTCTGCGAGGACATGCCGGGGATCGATCGGGCCATTGCAGAGCACAAACTCGGATAGACCCTAAGGCGAAACCAGTGATACGAGAAAAGAAGAAATTTCTCTATTGAAAAGTATGAAGCCGTTCGGAACGAAGTTGAAAAACTTAAGAATTCTGGTTTCATAGAACCAATCGAGTGCCCAACTTGGTTGGCCAACGTGGTGATGGTGAAAAAGGCAAATGGGAAGTGGAGGATGTGTCGGACTACACGGATCTAAACAAAGCTTGCCCAAAAGATTGCTACCCGTTGCCTCGGATTGACCTCTTGATAGATGCTCTGCAGGATATGAAACTTTAAGTTTCATGGATGCCTACTCGAGGTATAATCAGATCCTTATGAATAAGGAGGATGAGAAGTATACGGCTTTCATGACTAATCGTGAAAGCTATTATTACAAGGTCATGCCTTTTGGCTGAAGAATGCGGGAGCAACATATCGAGAGGGCGTCAACAAGATTTTCAAAGAGCTGATAGGAAAGAATGTTGAAGCATATGTTGACGACATGCTTGTGAAAAGCTTTACAAAAGCAAACCACATTGCAGATTTGGTGAGGTTTTCTCGATCGAGGAAACATCAAATGAAGTTGAACCCAAAAATGTGCCTTTGGAGTCTCCTCGGGCAAATTCTTGGGTTTCATGGTATCACGAGAGGGAATTGAGGCAAATCCTGCCAAAATACAAGCTCTGGTTGATATGGAGGCTCCCAAAACCGTTGGGATGTACAATGTTTGATGAGGGAGAGTTCTTGCCTTAAATCGATTTATCTCCAAGTCGGAGAAAAATGTTTGCCTTTCTTCAAGGCACTTAAAGACTGAAGGGCGATAAGGAAGCAAAGTGGACTGAAGAGTGCCGAGAAAGCTTTTGAGGAATTAAAAGAAGCACTTGGACAACCACCGATCTGTCCGGACAGAGAAGGGGAAATATTACAGCTATATCTAGCGACATCCCTTTCGACGGTCGGTGCGGTACTTGTTCGGGAGAAAGATAAGAAACGTGGCGATTTACTATGTAAGCCGCGTGTTGCTAGATGCGGAGACGAGATATTCGCAGATTGAGAAGCGAGGCTCGGCTCTCATGATGGCCGCCGGGAAGCTAAGGCCATATTTTCGAGCTCATCCAATTGAGGTATTTACAACTTTTCCTCTTAGTAAAGTTCTTAACAAACTGATTTGTCGGAAGGATGGTATCTGGTCGGTTGAGCTAAGTGAGTTCCAAGTGAGTTTTAAGCCCGGAACCGCAATCAAGGCTCGGGCATTAGCCGACTTTGTAGTAGAAACTACTGCACCAGTGGAACATCATTGAGGATCCCATTAACCAACCACTGGGAGGTATATGTGGATGGTTGAGTAATAAAGATGGGGGTGGAATTTTATAAAAGTAGGGTTTATTATTGATATGCTTTAAGATCGCATGATGCAAGTAATCGGCGGAATAGAGGGATAGGGGACCGGTTGTCAAAGGCATTAGCTATTGCAGATGTTACTATTTATAGTGACTCTCGGCATAGTCAACCAAGTCCAGGGAGTATGGCATTAAGGAACCACGCTTGCAAAATATCGGAGATAGTGGGGCATTGAACAATGAATTTGAAGATATCTCGATTTCGAGGAATGAAAATTCGGTGGCGGATGAGCTATGCTAGCAAGCAAGGAAAAGAATCTAGACCCTGGTCTACATTGAAAGTAACTTTTCCAAGTTATCATGAGAAAGAAATTTCTTATATTGAAGCGAACGCTGGATGGATCCAATAATCGAATATCTAAGAGATGACAAGTTCCCGGGATCAGTAGAGGCAAGGTTGATCAAGATTCGATCAACTAGATTTGTCATTGAATGGGAGATATACAAAAGATCTTACTGGACCCCTTATGAGATGTATAGAGAAGGAGCAAAATCAGCTTTGGCGAGTTCATGAAGGAATTTGTGGGCTCACATGGGTGGGAGAGCACAAAACTAAGGCTTGGGTTATATTGGCCTAAGATCAAGAGGTGCTATGGACACGTCGGATGTAGGCGCAAATTCATGCAGAGTCGAGCGGGAAATTAGACTTCAATCTAAACCTATTCCCTTTGCAATGTGGGGAATTGATATCATGGGCAAACACCAAGGCATCGGGCGACGGGAATATCGATAGTAGCAATTGATTACTTCACAAATGGGTAGAAGCCGAGGACAACGAGAAAAAGTGGAGAAATTTGTGCTTGAATCAATCATAATCGCTTGGGATTCCAAAGATAATGTCTGACCATGGTACCGGTCAGCACAATTTGAGCAACGGGAACATATATGATCGAGCATCGATGTCCTCGGTAGCATACCCAAAGAAGGAGGTAGAGGTTACTAACGAAGCTCTTGGAAGGAATAAAGAGAAGACTGAAGGTGACAAAGCTTCTTGGGTGAAGAACACAAATGTCGTGGGCTTATAGAACTACGGTTGAACACCACGGAGAAACTCCATTCAGGTTGGATATGGATCGAAGCATTGGCCTGTGGAGATAATGGCGGGGACGTTACGGGATCGTGAGTTGAGGAAAAAGCAAATGAACAAGCTGTTGATAGTCTTGATTTGTTGGACGAAGTTCGGGCAAAGGAAAGCACGAACTCAACATTATCAAAGAAGGATAGCGTCTCATATAATACCGAGTGAAGAATCGTCGGTACTAGCGGAGATTTGGTGTTGAGAACACAGAGGCACAAAGAAAGTTGGACCTTCTGGGAAGGATTATATGATTGTGAAACCGGTCGGTTAGGAGCTTACAGGTGAAGAACATTGATTCGAAAGAGTTGGATCGTTCGTGGAATGCTAGGCATCTCAAAAAGTTTTATCCTTGAGGATGATTTCGATTTTGTTAGTGATGTAATCATTTCAACCAATCAATGCAATTTTGGTTTTCAACAAACTATCTTTTGATTGGGGGCACAACACCACATCAAGAACAAGATCAACTATAAGGCATGGATGAAAATCGTTGGGTCCTTAACACTTCAACGCTTATGGAAAATTTTGAACTTTCTTAAGTCGGGCATGGATGAAAATCCAGTGAGTTCCTTTGAGGGTCGGTTTGATATCCGAGTGAGTTCCTTGAGACTTATTGAATTTTTGAATTATCCTTAAGTATAAGGCATGGTTTAAAAAGTGAGTTCCTTCTGGACTTATTGTATTTCTAAATCCAAGTATAAGGCAGGTTTAAAGAGTGAGTTCCTTCTGGACTTATTGTATTTCTCCGGAAATCCTAAGTATAAGGCACGGTTTAAAACCGTGAGTTCCTTCTGGACTTATTGTATTTCTGGAAATCCTTAAGTAAAGGCATTGTTTCGGACAACTAAGACCTAATGCACGGCGATTCAAGTGGCTAGCAAAGTTCAAAGATAAAGTAATTTCTTATTTCTTGAAGATCCAAAGAGGCAGTATCAAAATAATTACAAGAGCTGGATACAATCTTTGATCAAAGAAGAAAGTCAAAGTAGTAACAAGTTATACAAGATCGAGACTTTGTAGAACAACATATGAGTCAACCATTGGTGGGGAGTCAAAAAAGAAGAGAAGAAATGAGGATTACAAAAATATTTGATATTAGAAAATCTAATTCAACCTGTCGCGCAGGAGAAGAATGGTCGACCAAACGGGACAGCGCATATGACTTCTTGCGGAGAATAACAGGAGAATCTTCGGATATTGCATAATATCTGGATCGGAAGGTGGAGGATCAATCTTATCCTTGGTCCGGTGGAGGAGAAATACGGTGGTAAAACTCGGGATGGCAAAAGCAGGGAGTGTATCAAAATGAGGATCTTTCCTTAATATTGATTCACCGTTCTCACCATCCCGCCGCAAGTTATAAGCATTCAGCATATCAACAAAGGCTCGTGTAAATAGAAGAGGCTCGGAACATCGTTGAAGGGATTCGGCAAAGGAAGACTTGCCTTTGGGTAATGTTTGAGATCCTTTAGCTCGACTTTCAGGTCGCTCAGGGGATCTTCTCGGCATCATCCAAACCACCAAGCGACAATCATGAATTCTTTTCTACCTCCAGCTAGATGAAGCGAGCAACTCAACATCTTTAGCTTGGAGATTTCGAAGCCTAGAAACTTCATTGCTCAACCCTGAGTCTAGTACGCTTCCACTTGGTTGTGGAAGTTACAGAAGACTGAAACAACTTTCGAGTTAGCGAGGAGCAGAAAAGTAATTTTTCAAAATCGAGAGGATAATGAAGAAAGACTTACATCACAGTGACTTCGTCTCATCGGAAGTTTGGAAAGAACTACGCTCTCGAAGTCATTGAGCGGGACACCACAAGCGTCAAACTCGTTGACACTAATTCAGCAAAGGATGAGAAGGATGAACTACACCAAGCAGGTGAGCTTCATCACTTGTCACCCCGGTTCGGTGGCAAAATCTCACTCAGGAAGAGGAGGATGCCAAACAAGCACTAGAGTTAGAAATAGGAGAGCACGGGGACCACACTTCATCACGCCAACATAGTTGCCTGGATAAGAGTCTTCTTCGGGGTGACAAGAGCTCACGAAGATTGCGGAGCACCATCGGCACGGGTGATCAAGATTTCCGGGAAAGAGTCACGCAAAGGAGGCGCGGGACGCATCAACGAAGCTGCGGAATCGACTTGAAGATTCACGGCGCGCCTTACGCTTGGAGGATTCACTAGCTGAAACCAGAACCACCAGCGGAACGCTATTCTTACGAGATTTTGCTCGATAAAGTTCGGGTTGATCTTGGGAGCCACTATGCAAAAAACAAAAAACAGCCGTATCGGATAGAAATAAACGGAACAATGGGGAAACCTAGTTTTCTAAAGCCGACGGACCACAAACTAAACCCCAAGTATAACTCGTGTTACTTTGGGGGGAAGGGGAAAGAGATGAGAAATCAAAAAACTCACTTGTTCGGAAATGGATAGAGCGTCGTTGGAGTACGAGGAATACGGAGGCGGGCCGAAGGACGAAAGGTTGCTTTGGCACTTTAGCAAATCTATCTTGCGAAGTCGGGATAGATGGAGAGTACCCACGAAGGCTTTAAATAGCCTCGGGTATAAGACGACGGTTGAAGGCTAAGGACAACCGACGACCAGATTGAAACGACGCTTCGAAATCCGCAAAAAGCAAGATCAACGGTCGAAGGGATGCCACATGGAAACATGTGGAAGCGAGCACCTGATGCAAAGAAACCTCCAATCGTCGCATTGCCATTAAAATAATGGATGTATTTCCGATTCATTGGAAACGAGTGAATGGTACACAAAAGCGGAAAACGTTTGAACTTCGCAGAAGGGAAATGTGCGGACTTTGCAATAAATGAAGTAGTGGGGAAGATTAACGTATCTTCCCGAAACGCATCTTCACAATATTTCTATAAGATCATTATTCGGCGAGGAATGAAAAGTTAAGTGATAAGTTTTATCATTAATACTTTGATATTCAAGGCAATACTTCGCAGGAGACGGGGAAATTTTGAGGCCAACATGAATAAAGAAATGTCTATTCATTATATTGAGGGTACATCTTTACAAAAGAACAACTCCCTAAGCCTTTTTTTCATTGTTGCCCGAGGGGGCCCCGGTCGGGAGGACTTTTCTCGGGACCATGAGAAGAGCCTTCCTCAAGAGTGGCATCGGCTGAATCCTCTACAACAACAACTTGAGACTCAGCTTGTGATTTCTCCTCTGGAAGTGCCGGCTCGTCATCTAGATATGCCTCATATTGAGGGTCAGCTGGAAAAGGATCATCTACTCCCCGAGCCCGGCCGGAAGATCCATACCAACTTTCCCGAAGACCTCCGGGTGGCATACCTCACGAAAAGGAGCAAGTGTCGAAGTCGGGATCGTTCCAAGGATCTGCTCCCAAACGTCGTTACGCCCCATGCGATAAGCCCTGAATGTTGTAAAAACCTAGCAATTCGGAGAAAGGTACGCGTCGGGTATTTCCGAATGCACTCCTTCCGAAGGTCCGGCTTTATATGCTCGGGCTTGCTAGGGATTGCCAACCGGATGTTCTTGAGCTCCCTACTTTTGATTTCAAGGCGTCACCAAACAACGTGGCAGTGCCTTTGCTTCCCGGCCTCGTGCTCGGCAGCGAGACACGAATTCTCGAAGCTTCAAGAGTTTCCTTGAGGGAGATCACTTCTTCCTCATGCTCTGCAGCTCCACGGTAGCGCGCAGACTGGTCTATTTGAATTGGCCTTGGCCAATTTCTCTTCACAAGTTTCAAGAAGCAGGTGCGACCAACCCGGCTCAATGCTTCCATGTGTTGATAAAAGCTCAACATAGCATTCCCGGGAAGACGGAAGATATCGAAGAAGTCATAAGAAATTATGAAAACATAAGTAAGCAAGAAGACCGTTACCTTGTAGATTGACTAACAAGGGAGGTGTCATCCAGGGCTTCAAACTCCGGCGATCGAAGGAGCAAGACTAAGGGAGCTCCACTGCAGCTTCTCGGATCCCGAGTGACCCCGTCGGTCATCTTCGTGGTCCACCGGGGGATGAAGACTTCCTCACCATCCGTCGAAGCTTTAGATTTTTTGTTGGAGGGAGCATCAATTGTGTCATGCCTCCTCTTGGTTCGGACGGAGGAGGAGACGTTAGCCCTCTCCACCATTGGTTTCTTCCCTTTACCCGAAGCATCGGCTATAGGCCTGATATTCCCGATACCCCCGTAAGAGGGGTCGGGAGAGGGAAGAGAAGCCTCTTGATCTGCAGCAAGACCCCGGGCGATCGTTGCTCGGGTCACAACAGCCCTAGTGGCCTCACCCGAGCTTTCGTGGTCGTTCGGGGAGGCACCGCAAAGAAGAAGGACAAGAATCGAATTCAAGACATATCACTTTAGTCAAATCAAAGGATGATGGTTAGAAGCTCACAATGAGCCAAGCCCCATCAAGGATGGAGTTATACTCCATTCATACCATGTATCTCTTGATACCACGGAATGAATTCCATCTTCCCGATGGCCGCCTCGCTTCTCTGGATAAGGGAAGGCCCCGGTTACTTGGACGAAGAAGTAAACTTCCTCCAAGTGGTCGGGAAGTTAAGATCTGATGGAGGCGCCGACGGAAAAAGTATCGTTCGTGCCATCTTTTGTGATTAGAAGGGCAAGTTCCTTTGACAAGGATGCTGCCCCTCCAATCAAGTTCACCTTATTGCGTTTGAAAAGAAAGACCCATCCGGGAGGATGGGAGATAGAAAGAACATGAAAATGTACAAAAAGAGAAAGAGATGGCATGATGCCAAGCTCAAAACACAAACCCAGAAGCCGACGATGAGACGCCAGCTATTGGGGAGGAGCATTCCGGGACAAATGTTCCAGTGATTCAAAACTGCGGAGAATAAAGGATTAAAAAGGGAAAGCGAACCCCGCTTCCGGTGCATCTATGTACAGAGAAAATTCACCCGAAAGGGATGAATCAACCCTCTCATCGGGGTGGGGAGCCCTAACCGATATGAGGAAGGAAGGTCAAAATCTTGGACAGCTGAAAGAAGGGTTTCTCCATTATAAATGGAAGGAACAGAGCCGGCCCACCATTGGACCCGGAGGTTTGAGGCTGCCTAGAAGACTCGACGATCTTGGAAGACCCGGATCGACAAGGACAGGGGAAGTTTTGGTTTTTCTTTCAAAACCTTTTTGAGAAACCAGCGAACTCCCCGCAGAGGACGGTTAGGGTTTTGTTATCACTATCCGACTGTTCGGGAGCAGGAGAAGCAAAAACATCACGCTATCACCAACATGGGGTACTAAAGAAGCCCTATTGTCCGCCATTACTCGTTTCATAAACTACAAAAAGAAAAGACCAAGAAACTTACCGATTCGGTGAGACGGAAGCTTGAGAGCGGGAAGGCGCAAGGCAGACAACAAAGGTTCAAATTCCAGACGGGAAGAATGAAACCTACGAAGACAACGAACCGTTTAAAACTCCCGCACGAGTGTTCGGGAATCGAACGATCGAGATTGATTCAAAATCAATGATCATGATTCGAGACGTTTTGAAAGTTTGAACTCACGAATCCGAAATAGACGTTCGGAAACCGTCGCTTGGATGACGTGAGCCACGCGGATCAACCGCAACGAAGACATGTGGCCTTACACTCACAACGCTCGAGGAAAAGTGACCACCGCATTAAATGTGATATGACATTTAATGAAGCACGCCGAGATCATCACCGACGACGAACCCAATTAAAAACCAAGCCCTCGGGATCGACCGAACGCTGGTCCGGGGGCTCGTGATATGGAGAGTTTATGATCTCGACCGGGTTCATACCTGGTCCGACCCTCGACCCCGGTCGAGACGGAGAAACCGAATCGCTCCCGAGCGAGCCGGAGCGGAAGATGGCTTGTGAAGAAGAAAGATTATTCTGCGCAAGCGTGCCTAATCTTACTTATGGATTAGGGTAATCACCCCGATGACAAGCAGACTCAAACCGACGGCTGCGGATAATCATCATCAAAGGGATAACTATCGCATAACCTAACGGTTATCTCGAGAGTCCTCTACTGGTCCAAACTAGTAGAAGTCTATCGCTCAACGGATCTTATTGATGAGATCCAACGACTACCCGAAGAAGGCTCGAGTGCATCCAACGAAGGAGATTCGAAGGTACACTCTATATAAACCTCACTACCATACAAGGTGAGGGACGGATCAATCGATCAAAAAGAATACTATCTGAGACTCAGGTTCAGATACATACTGATAGATCCAAACTATCAACGTCCTGCTATCTAGATCACCTTTCCCGTTTCTTCATTCATTAGCTCGTGCTTCTAGCGAGCCGTTTGTGATTAAGTTCATCAACCGACTTAGCCTTCGGAGGTGGACTCCCGACCCCAGCGGTCGGGCCACATCTGACGCTTTTGTTTTGCAGGACATCACGTGGAGATCTAAGGGCTGAGCAGATTTTGGACGCATCAATTACAATAACAATGGTCCTAGTGGTGGTGGAGGAGTATAGAAGCGATTACATGTTCCATTATCAGAGACATCATCTCTTAGAGATATACAATGGAGAGACTCAGTACACACATGCCACCCAAGATGACGATCATGGTGGTGAGCTTCATCATGGTCATCCTATGAGCTACACTCTACCAAGGAGGGCGGGAGGGCCATAGGGGGGACCAGAAGCACATGCATGGCTATGATTATAGTGACGATATTCGATCTATGGCTCATATGACCATTTCGATCCGACGGACAGCTTGTCATGAGCAATGGGGTCCACAAGCTTGGAGGAGTCCGTAGGCTCCACATCTACTTATGGTTATGGTCTCTCCTGCTCATGGACACAATGGTTCATACCCATCTTCCAGGAGTTTGCACTACTATGGGTACAATGATGGACCATCCACGAGCTTGGATGACTCTAAAGGCTCCACATGGACCATACCTACTTATGGGGGATAGGATGGTTGGGGTCATCATCATCAAAGTGTCCCAATTATCCCTTCCGGTGGCTAGAGGACAACAGGTATTTTGGAGGCAGTATATGAATATGGTATGCCACCAGACCCACCATTATATGCACCACCACCACCACACCTAGCAGGGTCTCTTGACTCTCTTCTATATCTCTATTCTCATTTCCCTCTTGATGGGAGTAGTTTTCTAACAATAGATGATGCCAATTATAGACATCTCATTTATCTGTATCTCGATAACCATTAGCATGAAATGTCATGGAGTGACTTAAAAAATATGGAGAAGCTCATAGCTGCAACCATTGGGCATTTTGACTTGGCACATGAGTCACAGGACTCATGACAGATGGATCCATCGAGGCATAATACTTGGTATTGACGTTTACAGGTGGTGCCAACACAGGTATATACTTGGTTGTATTTGTGTACTAATATTTTACACTGAAATTTATTGTTCTTGTGCATATTTATTTTCTTTTAATTGTACAGTCGGATATGTTTCGATCAAGAACATCAATTTAGGTGAGGTTTTAGAGGAAACCAGCAATTCTAGTGTATTTATTGGCATCAAATTAAGGTAGACACCAGATTTGAGCTCAAAATGACCTAAAATATCCCTCAAAATGGGGGTCGAAATCTGGCCTAAATTTGGCCATATTTCGGCCGAAACTTCGGCTAATTTCACCAGTTCACCGGGTTTGCCAGAGGGCAAACAGGAAAAAATCGCCAAAGTTTTTGCACTATGTTTACCAACACATTATAGGCAAAATGATAATTTCAATTCTAAATTAATAGAAAAGTTAACAATGGGTGATTTGGAATTTTGAAAAAAAGTGAACTATGGGCAATTTGGAATTTTCTCACTTAAGTGGGCAGTTAAGAATTTAGGCTCAACTTAAGTGAGCACTATGAAAAAAACTCTTTCTTTTTTCATTTTTTTCCTTTTCCATTCTTTATAGAATTTTTTTATTTTTAATTTAAACAAACTCACTCTCCTATACTTGGACTCTATTTATTCAAACTCCCTTACTCAAATATTTACATTTGATGCCCACAAAATCCAAACTCTGACATCTCCTTCTCCCTTAATGTTTTTAAGTACCTTAGTTTCCACACTATTTTTTAAACCTAGTCAAGTTCTCTATTTCGAATTGAGTTGGTTCACTTTATTTGGTTTAAACTTATTACTTGAAAACTAAAAAGGTTCGAAAGGGATTGACCAAAATACCTTCAATTAAAATAAAGACAAATAAAATTACCAGTGCACCCTTACTCATCTATTGAAAATTACAATTATAACCTCATACGGTATTTTCAAAGAGCCACATAGATGAGTCATGGGGAATCCCTTCACACGACTAGGGGTAAAGCTACAATTATACCCCTATATCCTATTTGTTAAAATGATTCAAATGCCCCTTAATTTAGATTCTAGTTGCAAAGTTAATCCTAAACTCTAAAATTATAGTTGTACCCCCATGTTCTCTTCTCAAATAACCATACAAGTGGTTTCTGGCAATGGGGTGGTGGTGGGTGATTTCAACAAGGTGAAAGGGGAATCCCTTAACCCACCTATATGTTTATTTAAGAATAGAATGTGGGGGTATAATTGTAATTTTAGACTTTGAGGCTAACTTTGAAAATAGAATCTAAATAAGGGGCATTTGAGTCATTTTAACATAAAGGATATGGGGTATAATTGTAGTTTTACCCCTAGTTGGGTGAAGGGATTTCCCTTGACCCTCCTATGTGGCTCTTCGAAAATAGGGTAATATTCATAGAGTCCAGATTGTCTCTCTCAACTGAAGCACCACTCTATGCTCCCCTGACAACTGTTGATCACAAATTATAAGGGGGCTCACAAGGTTAGGATGATGGGGTTTATTTTTTTAATGTTTTATTATTTTTCACTTGTGAGCCCCACATAATTTGTGGTTGTAATGCCATCAGGGGAGGTTTGTGCTCCCATGAGGAGAGATGATCCCCACTCATATAAGTAAGGGTGCACTAGGACATTTTTGTATTTCAATTGAGGGTATTATGGTCATTTCTCCTATGATGTTAAATGTGAAATCCCCAAGATTTCTAACCCGTTAGCCCATGATTTCAGGACCGCAAACTCGGGCCTCGAGTCGGCAACAACTGTGGACCATTCGAGTCGAGCCCGAAGGTTCGGAAGAGGACCTAATGATCATGGATGAACCTAGTGATGATTTGATAACTCTTGTGGAGTTTAAAAAAAAAAGAGAAGATTAATCACGATGGTGTTAAAATGTTATTTTGGCACGTCCATAGATTGGCGATGAAGAATCCAATTGACGCAAATAAGGTATCAAATCGAAGATCGTCGAAAGACCTTCCCAACAAGCCAAAAATCACCGAATTCAAAGTCTGTTTGGGGGGTCCAACCATGGGTCGGTCGGTTGGGCCAGTTGGGTGAACCAACCCCCCACCCCATTTTCTATTTAGGGGCAAAAACGGAATTCGAGTTTTTAAGCTCTAATTTATGTTTTAACTCACCCGTAACCGCTTTTCTTTATGCAAGAACAAGTTTGAGGCTGTGGGAAGAGGAGAAACCAAGGAGAAGAGCGGTTCACATCCTTCAGAAGGTGTTTTATGATACAAATCTTCACGAAAACATTAAGAAATGTGAGATTTATTTAATCCTTCTCTTAGACACAAATATGTGGACAACTCTCTTCTCTTTATTCGTGGAATTGTGGTAGTGGGAGTATGTTAAGGTTATTGTTACCTTTGTTTTCTTGTTTTATTATCCCTTTCTAGTATAAGAGTTAATTGTGCAATCCCTTACTAAGCTTGATGCATTTTGACTCTTTAGGTCACCCACGAGTGATTTCGGAGAGCTAATTTGGGGCTTTTTAATCTAGATTAAATTGGACCAAATTAAGGACACCCTTATGATCTCTTTACTGCCAATTAGATTTCCACAAGGTTTCGTTTCATTTTGACTTCAATTCAAGGGCGAAATTATAACTTTTAGCCGATTTAGGTTAAAAAGGAGAGTTAAAACCTAGTTTTTTGTTTGGGTTTTAATGGGAATATTTTGAGATATTTTTCTAAACTCAAATTAACTTCTATTTTATTTTTGTTAATTCTCTTGCATGATTAGGGTAAATTATCCTTTTGTTATTTTCTTGTGGGAAGAAATTACTGATCTTTGAATAAATGAATCTAGTTGGAAGGTAAAGAATAACTAACCACATTATATTTAATTAATTGTTGTTATTTTATGTCTTCTATTAAATACATAAATTGCTGTAATTTCTGTTTATCTTACTATAATTGTTTGTGACTTTGCACAAAAGGAAGGTAAAACTATTATTTATGATGTTGCTCTTTGCCTTTAAATCTATTATTGTTGTTATGAAATGGAATGTAAATGTATGTGAAGGGAGAGGGAGAATATTATTATTCTTTCTACCTTGTATTTTCCACTAGAGTTGTGGGTTCACCCATTACCCTAGTAACCTTATGTGGTGTCATTAAACCCAATTGCATGATTTATAGGTGTCTAGAAGTGTTGGGCTAGGAATCCTTATAAGTACTATTACCCTTCCGGTAGGGGTATTGAAGCTGGTTAACCTATGATGTTAGTAGTTGGGACTTGTATATCGAGCAGACTCACTATCATCATAGAGAGGTAGGGTTGCATATAATAGATAAGGGCTCTTGAGCGCTCAAGATCAGTAACCAACCCGTGAGAAGACATGGAGAGCATCTTGTCCATTTGGTGTGGATGACTGCAGGAATGATATCCAACATATGTCTCCCGTTGAGAATTCCATTCATAGGTGGGAAAGTATTGAACCAATAGAGAACTAGGTGTGAGGGGAGATATCCAGACCATATGTAGTATGAGACTGTATGATTTTGCACTGGGCTTAAGTTTATCCCTGACACACTCCAGATCTTATACCAATGGTGATGTGAGAGAGTGGTGACTTGATCACAACCATGGCTCGATGAGACTTTACCCAACAGTCACGGAGAACCCAACAATCGTGCTTTGGTGCCATGAGGGAAGAGTGATGAGACCGCCCAAAGAAGATTAGTGTATGACTTAATGCGTGTCTACTTTAGGGATTACATTATAGAGTTAGGAACCTCATATCATCACCACGCATTTGTTTATTTATATTATTGAATACATGATTATCTTATGAATTATGATATGGAATATGGATGAATATATGATGTGAATGTTAATTACCTCACTGAGTTCTATGAACCCATTCATTTATTTTTGTTTGCTCTTTAGACTGCTCTATAGGTTATGAGGACCCCACTATCATTGAAGATCCTTTGTCAGGTGATTATTAGGATGGAGTATTTGGAGAAGAAGTTGAGGCACATGACGCTTCTTGTTCGTACCAAGTATGCTCTTATGGAGTTTCTTTTCCTTAGAGTTTCCTTAAGTTATTTCTGCTGTAAACTTTGAACATTCTTTCTTTTATTTAAACTCTGATGTTTAGTTTTTGAAATGAAGTTTTGGATATTGTAATATTTTTCTTTTTTTTTTTCATTCTTGATTATTAAATACTTGAACTGGTTTATTTCTTGTCTATTTAATTTTACTTTATCATGTATTGTATGGAATTGTTATTGAACTTAGATCTTGCAATGTATTACCTCTACGGCTATTCAGATATGACCGGATCCGACTGGGTAGGATGTGACATTAAACCCTTTAAAATCATGCTAGTTTTGAAGTAATAATGTTTACTGTATTTTGATAAAAGATAGAGGAAGAAGAAAGAAAATATAAAATATTAAAAAAATCTCAATATGGATTTTTCAAAGAGGGAGAAAAGGGGGAAAACATAATAAAAATAATTAAAAAATTACTAAAATGGATTAAAGAGATAAAAACAAATGATAATTTATCCATTTTTAAATATCAAAGGGAGAAGAAATGGTAAAAGTTTACTTTTTTAGAATAAAACTTTTGATACGAGAGCAAAATAGTCTCAATAGTCTTCCCAATGCTCTCCTAAGCCATATTCAAGATGATGCAAATGAAAGATTGTAATCTATTTATATCCTCTATACCATATAGTATACAAGTTTCTTGTGCAGAAAAAAAAAAATAAAGACTAAACAGAAAAAGGATATAGAAATTTTTGCAATAAAAAACACAAGCCAAATAAGAACACAACAGCTGTAATGATGGTTGGCCAGGCTGGCTAGCTCTAATAAAGATTTCATAATCTAAGTGTCACTTGCATTTTTTTTTTAAATCTATTCTATTGGGAGAATGCTAAAGCCAAAATCTATTATATATATATATATATATATATATATATATATATATATATATATAGTAAAAAGTAAACTCTAATACATGCTTAGTGTTTAGTAAAACAGTCGTTAACATTCTTTTTTCAAAATTTTTGGAGGTTGAGAAGTTCGAAAAATAACGACTTGGGAAATGGATCCACTTGGCTATGGAATCTTATCCAGAGTACCTGATATTTTATGTGTCAGAAAAAGTCAAGCTCATAATAAAATTAGGTTAAATTAAAAATATTATCCTCCTCTTCTTTTTCGTCGTTATCATTATTATATTATGGATTAGATATCGATTATCGAATAGATAAATATGTGATTCAAAACGCACGCCTAGTTGTACCATCCGGGATTCTTGTGAATCCAATTTTGGAAAACAATTCTTACAAAAAGAAATTCTGAAAGGTAAGAGAACTTGATGAATTGAGCAAGAGGGATTACATTTGGACTAGAACCGTTATGGAATTTGAATTATCTTATTAGGAACTACAAGTAACCCATCAAATGCCTTGTTGGGGGTGTATTTAGGCCGGACAGAATCCAAAGACAAATCTCGATTCGGGAATGAGAAACCCGGGTGTAAACAGATCAAAACGAACACCACAAAAACAGAACGAGGTTAGGGAGGGGTGAAACCGAGATTGAGCCCGCACACCACAAACAGCGTCAAATAGTTTAGGATGTCCAAATCCACAACCAAACATATAATAATTAACCCAAGATTTGAAATTTATAGATTTGAAATCTCTAGATATTTGAAATCTCTAGATATTTGAAATCTCCAGACTCATGTAACCAAACGGGCCCTTAAATAATGGGTAATTTTCATCTGGACCCCCGAGGTTTGATCTATTTCATTTTTAGTCCAAATAATCGGACACTTTGCATCTTCCTCCCCTGAAGTATCCAACAAGATTAATTAAAGACAAATTATAATTTTTATGACTAAAATACCCTTATACATATTCTTTCTTTACCATGTTCTTCTACTCCGATGATCAATTGGAAAAATCCGTTCAAGACCCTTCGTTCCAAACCCTAATCCAAACCTAGATTCAATACCAATGAACAGAACATTTTTACTCCCTGTTACTATATACCTAAAAAGAGAACCTAATGCTTGATAGGAACATCTCTTGGGGTAGTAGTTAAAGCTCTTTGGCTTCAATGTATCATAAGAAGATCAAGAGGTAGATTCAATCAAACCAAGATCGAACTCACTGGAATCCGGCGTTTTTCCAACCAGATTATTAATGACTACTGTTCCTTTCATAGTTAACCGAACGATTTTCCGGTCAACAAGCTGAGTCTGTAAACGGCAGAGCAGCTATTGAACGGTTTATCAACTGGTCATGAGCAGAGTACAATCGGCCGGTCGTGAAATAGGCTTTCAAAAACATTAGGGAGTTGCTCTGCTTTGGGATTTTCTCGATGGTTGAGGTAAATTATAGGTTAGCCGGTTCTTTCGGAGATGTAAAGAAGGGTTTGATCTTTGTCGAACTGAACTTGCCATTGAAGTTGATGGAGAAACCATCGGTGTGAAATAGGCTTTCAGAAACAATAGGGAGTTGCTCTGCTTTGGGATTTTATTGATGGTTGAGGTAAATTAGGCTTTCGAAACAGTAAGGGAGATGCTTTGCTTTGGGATTTTCTCGATGGTTGAGATAAATTCTAGGTTAGACGGTTCTTTCGGAGATGTAAAGAAGGGTTTGATCTTTGTTGAAATAGGCTTTCAGAAACAATAGGGAGTTGCTCTGCTTTGGGATTTTATCGATGGTTGAGGTAAATTAGGCTTTCAGAAACAGTAGGGAGTTGCTCTGCTTTGGGAATTTCTCGATGGTTGAGATAAATTCTAGGTTAGCCGAAGGGTTTGATCTTCGTCGAACTGAACTGGCCATTGAAGTTGATGGAGAAACCATTGGTGAGACGATTCTCTATTCATTGAGTCAATTTATGAGTTTAGAAGGTATAGCGGTGGAGAAGAAGACATCGAAGCCGTAGTACGGCCTGCCAACGGTGGTGAAGACGATGGTTCCTCTGGGCATCATCGTGTTCCTTTGGGCGTCATCAAAATCAATAAATTGTTTTTCCCTTCATCAGGTGGTGCCGGAAGAACACCAGCAACCTTAACGTACGCCGGAGGGGAAGTAATTGGTTTTGGAGAAGCATGGAGTGGATCTCATCATTCGCCGGTGCAAGTTCGAGTTGGACAGCAATGCAGAAAGCTATGATTTGGGAATTTCAGATTGTGGGGTAAAAATGTTCTGCTCATTAGTATTGAATCTAGGTTTGGATTAGGGTCTTCAACGGATTTTTCCAATTGATCACCGGAGTAGAAGAACATGGTAAAGGAATAATATGTATAAGGGTATTTTAGTCATAAAAATTATAATTTGTCCTTAATTAATCTTATTGGATACTTCAGGGGAGGCAGATGCAAAGTGTTCGATTATTTGGACTAAAAGTGAAATAGATCAAACCTCAGGGGGTCCAGATGAAAATTACCCTTAAATAATCCTAGTGAATTGTTATTAGGTCAAATTTAGTCCAAGTGATCGCTACAATGGAATTGATACAACCAGTGGATACATGATCAATATAAGTATGACCGAAGGTTTAGGGGTATCAACGGTGCAGTTTGGAGCGGTTTCAAGATAGGCTTAATTGTTTCGAGCTGAGAAACCCCCAGCCCAAACCGGCCCATTTAAAAGATAACGGTTTCATTAATACGGTTTCAGTGCTGTTTCGGTTTAGTGTGGTTTGGGTTCGGGTTGACTAACGGTTTGGACTAATGGTTTGGATTCGGTTTGGCTAACAATTTGGACTAAATTAAAAATCGATATTGAAATGGGCTGGATTTGATTAGGACTTAGGACCCACATAATGCAATTTCATGTCTCATCCAAATTGAGCTCTTGAATTTTTTATTTTATTTTTTTAATTATCTTCTCCACTTCATTATGGAGATCTCTTGAGAATCCAACACAGCCTCGTGAATCTTTTGAAAATGAAAGGAGTGGAAGAGGAATTAGAGGGTGAAGGGAGTGTTAACAGATGTATGCATATATCAAACTATCAAAGATGTGCTTTTGAACATAACACACGAAAAGGCCAAAACCAAAATATATAAGACCCACATAGAAAACAATCAAAACATCAATGAAGTTTTCAAAATCGTTAGAAGTAAAGTAGCAAACCATCACACTCAGATTCTCAGTGAACGACACAAACAGAATTATGAGTTAATATGAAAACTAAAATTCATGTTTTCTATTTAAGGTTTATGACCCTCAAGGCAACATCGACACACAGAAGTTCCCAATTTCCCATGATGGGTTGTGAATCTATGAGCGTTTGCAAGAAGAACCTTACCTAGAATAGCCGAAGAGATGAAGAGCGAGAGAAAATATGTTGAAGACTGAAGAGTAATCAAGCACAATCGTCGCTGCTATAGAATCGCAGTTAATGGACAAGGAGATGAAGGGCGAGCAAACATAAATCAAGAAGATGCAGACTACCAAAGCAATTGAGCAAAGTTGTCGGCGCTGCTTGCTTGCTGCTGTTGCTGGAGTTGTCGTTGCCGAGAAGATGAACATGAGAGAAGTAAAAGAAACAGGGAAAGTGAAACACCCAGTGAAAGTTGAAACCCTGATTTCATTTAATGAAAAGTGAAATAATGAAACTAAAACACCCCATTAAGAGTTAAGAGTTAAGACTTTAAAATAATAAAATTAAATGAAATTTGAAACTTAAAACTAAAAAACGTGTTAAACATTCAAAGTCTCAAACACTGACTGAACTCTGAAGTGACCTGTTGCATTAAATTCAATGAGTCATTAATTTTATTTAATGTTTTAATTTAATTTATGTAAAAGGCTAACGAGTTGTAGTTCAGGCATATTGGTTTAAGCTAGTGGGCCACACATGGGCTGGCCTGGCCCAACCCGAAACCATTCAAGCTAAGAACCATCAGCCCAATTACGGCCCATTAAGGATTGGTTCGGGCTGGTGGGCTATAACATGCCGGTTCAGTCCGGTTTTAACAGTTCGGGTTGAAAATTGACACCCCTAGAAGGCTGACCTAGAAGTGAATATGATGTGCCAACTAATGGATTGAACCCCACTCCCAAGCATATCGTAGGATCTTACTCAAGTCGGGGATCCTTCTCCCAATGGAGTCGGGAGCCAAATAAAGAAAGGGATCCACCATCCAAAGTAGGAAAGAAAAGTCCAATCGACTCCCCAAGGGCACCAAACTCAATACCTAAATCTGAAAAATGATGAAGAAGCTAGCTTGCCTAATCCGACGATCACCCCTTAGAGGTAACATCTATAAATACCCTATGTCCAGATAATCCCTAGGTAATTCAATTCTTCTCAAGCTCAGTATTGAGACTTTGTCCACTATTAGAGTCTCCTAGTGTTGCTTAGCTACTGATTGATTGTCGGAGACATCTTTCTGACCATCTAGGGTCGGCTCGCATTTAACACTGTTTTGCAAGTTGCCCAATTTCAAGTAGTTGAGTATGATCCAGATGCATCAAATGCATATTTGACTTCTCTCTTTAGAGAGAATCTCTCACCCAATGAGTTATAGGATTCAATCACATGTAATATTCTAGTTCAAACACATTCAGTGAATTTATGCCTTTTCTTTTAATTAAAATATTACCTATAACTAAATCCTACAATTTAGTGGACACCCATTTGAAAATCCCTTCTAAAAAGAGGATCCAAACTCTTGTCGATCCAAAAACACACTTCTGTGCAACTTACAAAGATTAAACATTGCAAAAATATATTGAAAAATAAAAATTTGAAGTGTAGACATTATGATTAATTAATTGGAGCCAGTAAAAACTAGAGAAAAAAAAAAGAGACAAAATTAATAGTTAACAATTTTAGGTCTCAAATTTGGAATCGATATGCTTGTTAGTTTGAAACCGCTCTCAATACCATGGACCTTGACCATTAAAAAACCGGCCAATAGCCCAAAGCCCGACCAATTAACACCCCTTAGATTGTACTCTTCAACATTTCCTCATCATATGGGGGAATTTCAAGAATACATCAAGATAATTAATGAGAAAAGTTAGAATTTCGTTTGAGAGAGAATTCTTCCACACTCGGATTGGTGAGTGGGAGATGTATATTAATATTATATGAATTACAATTCAAATATTTGAGTTTAAACTACAACTTGTTTACAATCAAACTCTACAAGTTGTTGATACTTTAACTATAACTCAAAACTCTTCTTGACCAATTGGAGATAAGATCAATCAAGGATAGAGCTGGTTAAGGTGGATTTGAATTTGAATTTGAATTTAGAGACTTATCCTTTACACTCCCCCCACAAGGTCATTGGTTGAGAACAAACAATGAGGTTGGACTTTAAAATTTTGAATCTTGGAGCAGATAAGCCTTTGGTGAGAATGTGCGATTTGGTCTCCTGTGGGAACGAATCGGATTGAAAGATTTTTTGTGGCGACTTGTTCACTAACAAAATGATAGTCAATCTCGATGTGTTTGGTTCGTGCATGAAAGACCGGATTGGCAGCAAGGTAAGTAGCTCCAATATTATCGTAGTATAGAGTTGGTGCAGAAGTGATAACCCCAAGTTCAAGCAGTAGCTGACGTAACCATATCAGCTCAATGGTAGCATTAGCAACCCCTTTGTACTCTGATTCTGTAGAGGAGCGGGCCACAGTGGGTTGTTTCTTGGAACTCCAAGAGATCAAGTTAGGGCCCAAGTAGACACAATAACCACTTGTAGATCGTCGATCAATAGTTGAACCAGCCTAGTCTGCATCACTAAAGGCAGTGAGAGAAAGATTAGTTGTTGGCCGAAATAGAATTCCATGGGATGGGGTCTCTTTTAGATAACGAAGAATTCGCTTAACTGCAGCCCAATCATCAATTGTAGGGCAATGCATATATTGACAAACCCTATTGACAGCAAATGCTATATCAGGGCGTGTGAGAGTCAAATATCGAAGGGCACCCATTGTACTTCTATATTGGGATGGATCATCATAGAGGGGAGGTTCCTCAGTTGTTGCTTTGGTGATGGAGGTCGGGGTTGCCACTGATTTTGCTTCATGCATATTGGTCCTTCGCAAAAGATCTGAAGAATATTTTGACTGGCAAAGATGTAAACCCTGAGATGAGCGAGTGACCTCGACCCCTAAAAAGTAGTTTAAGTCACCAAGATCTTTGATGGCGAATTCCTTGCCAATGGCCATAATGACAAAATTAACCTCAGAAGAACTAGATCCAGTGAGGACAATGTCGTCCACATATACTAGAAGATAGATTGTTTGATGTGCTGAAGTACGAAAATATAGTGCCGTATCAGATGAGGACTGTGAGAATCCCAAAGTGAATAAATAACTGCC
This sequence comes from Hakea prostrata, assembly GCF_041222555.1. Classification (NCBI taxonomy): domain Eukaryota; kingdom Viridiplantae; phylum Streptophyta; class Magnoliopsida; order Proteales; family Proteaceae; genus Hakea; species Hakea prostrata. The sequence goes on along the minus strand of NC_142607.1, from coordinate 17,201,899 downwards.
AAGTCGATGAGACCATGCCCTAGGGGCCTGTTTTAAACCATATAAAGCTTTCTGAAGGTGACATACATAAGTAGGTCTCTCTGGATCAATGAAACCCTGTGGTTGAACCATGTAAACCTCTTCAGATAATTCACCATTTAAAAATGCATTTTGAACATTCAATTGGCGAAGAGTCCATCCTTGGGCAACTGCTAGCGATAGAATCAAGCGTATGGTAGTAGGTTTGACAACGGCACTAAAAGTGTCAAAATAATCAATTCCTTCACGTTGATGAAATCCCTTGGCAACCAAACGAGCCTTATAACGTGAAATAGAGCCATCACTGTTTCGTTTGATTTTGTAAACTCATTTATTTCCAATCAAATTCATGTGGGGCTGATGAGGAACTAGACTCCAAGTACCATTACGTAAGAGAGCATCAAATTCGTCACTCATAGCAAGCCTCCACTTGGGGTCTTTACTGGCAGTGGTGTATGAGGTGGGTTCTGTTTCAGGATTATCAACAAAAGAGGTGACTAGGAGGTTAAGTTTAGAGATGGGTTTAGGATGACCCGTTTTGGATCGGGTTTGCACATGGTAAGGTTGAGTTGGTTGGGATGGTGCAAATGAGTTATGGGCTAGGGTTTCGGGTGGGCTATGGGCTAAGGTTTCAGGTGCAGGGAGAGGTTGTGATAGAGTTTCCAAAATTTCAAAAGTTGAATTTGAATTTGAATTTTGACTGGGAAAATTCAAAATTTGAATTTGAATTGGAATTTCGGGTGGGATGGGAGATTTCAAATTTTGAATTTGAATTTGAAAAGAGATTATCAGCTGTAATTATGGTGGGAGTGGAGTGAGAGTGGGAAGGGTGGTTAAGAGGTTGAGTTGCAAAGGAGATTTGGTTTCCTCAAAAACTACATGTCTAGAGATGTAGGATCGGCCAAGAGTTGGATCATAACATACATACCCCTTGTGTGAGTTGTTGTATCCAAGAAAAATGCATTGCCTGGAGCGATATTGCAGCTTGTTTTTGTTATAAGGTCATAACCAAGGAAAACATGCACATCCGAATATTCTGTGAAATGAAAGATCTGGATCTTTGTGATATAATACTTGAAATGGAGATTTATTCCCAAGTACCGATGTAGACATTCTGTTGATTAAGAAGACAGCCGTTTCAAAAGCGGCTAGCCAGAAAATAAGGGGGACTTAAAGCACGAGCCATAAGAGCAAGGCCTGTTTCTACCATATGTCTATGCTTCCGTTCCGCTCTCCCATTCTATTCAAAAGTGTGTGGGCATGAATACTGATGAAATATACCATTCTCTTTACAAAAATTATCAAAATATTCATATTCCTTGGTACCATCAGATTGAAAAACTTGAATCTTGGAATTAAAGATATTGGCTTAATAATAGAATTGCTTGAATACTAAAATTGCATCAGAACGACGCACAAGTGGAAAGATCCATGTAAATCTGTTGTAATCATCCAAGAAAAGAAATATAATAACTATAACCTTGCGTAGATGGTGACGGAGAGGGGCCCCAAATATCAGAGTGCAATAATTGGAATGGAGATATTGCCCTTGATTTATTCAACTTGAAAGGCAATTTATGCGATTTTCCCATCTGGCATGGGACACACAAAACTGGTGAAATAGATGAAGGTTGGTGCAGACCAGAACTGCGAAAGAGAGAGTCCAAAGTTCTCTTCGACGGATGCCCTAATCGATCATGCCACACTTCTTGAGACACACGTTCGCTGAGATGAACAGAGGGAGATGCGGATGGTGGATGGAAGCGATAGAGGCCAGCTTCAATTGATCCTTGAAGTAGAACAGTCCTTGTTTTGAGATCCTTCACAAAGCACGAACTTGGATGAAATTCCATATAAACATCATTATCATGTGTAAATTTACTCACAGAGACACAAATACCCCAAATTGTTCCACATAGGAGGTCAGAGTTCGAATCCCCTCAAGGCCAGGGCGAAGCCCCGCTTATATTAATTATATAAAAGCTCCCCTAAGGATATAGTCGTGATGCGCGCAAGACCCGGATGAACCTTGGATCAAAAACAAAACAAAAAACTGTGCCAAATTGGTGATGATAGTTAAAGAATGTTTTACACCATAGTACACTTTGTTGGAGTATATTTCGTTATAAGGAAAAGAAAAATGGAGGGCAAAAAGGAGGAGAAATGAATATTCAACCACCACGTGTAATAGTCTAATTCAAAGACATTCAATGAATTTATACGTTTTCTTTAATCAAAATATTGCACATGGCTGAATCCACAATTTAGTGGACACCCATTTGAAAACCCTTCCGAAAAGAGGATCCAAACTCTGGTCGATCCAAAAACACACTTCTTTGCAACTTACAAAAGGTAAATATTACAAAAATAAATTGAAAAATAATAATTTGAATTATACAAATTATGAGTAATTAATTGGAGGGAGCCAGTAAAGTCAGTAACCATCTCAAAACTCAAATCAGCTCAGAGATTTGAGGACACCCATCAAAATCAGAATTGAATGAAAGGTCGATCAACCTTTTAGACCTAGATTTAGAGTTAGTGGGGATGATGGCTTTAAGTATTCGATCGATCTTCAATTTGCAAAGATATCTCTGTTTTGCTACTATTATGGGATTGTTAGACATGAAGCTCGTCAATGCCTAGTGAAGGATCTTATCAGAAAATGAGGCTTTCCAATTTTCTCACAACTTTTCGAAAGAACTGCAATTCAAATCTGCAATGCCGATTTCAGTTATTGGATGAAGTTTGGAAGCAATTCAAGTAGGCTTCCAAGAGAGCAATTGCAAAAACTTCTTGCTAAATATATTTTGATCAAATCCAAGCTGTTTTTGCCAGCATCTGCGAACTGACACATTACTCTTCCTTCGCACATCCATAAGCTTGTGTCTGATCTCATTGCACTGCCGGAGAGGATACTGATTGGAGATTTGGGGTTCGTGAGATGCATGTCCTTGACGCCACTACTGGATGAAACCCTAATGTTGCACCCATCTTTTCCATGTCAGCCTTTTGACGACAATGCCACTTCTGCCCTATTCATCCAGTCATTGCCCAAATCAGCATCCAGGTATGTTAAGGTCCATTTGGGAACAGAATAATAGACAAGACCAAGAAGGCAACCCTTTAAGCCCAACCCACTCTGTTACTGGGCCAGTAAAATTAACTGAGGAAGCTTGAACTCTATTAAAAATAGTGATCTTATTATGGATGTTGAAAAAGGCCAAATCTCTTACCCATTAAGAAAAATAAAAGGAAAGGAAAAACTAGGCTTGGGACTCGTTGGTTCGTTCTTGATTTGGGTCTGATTCTTGAGACCAAATCAATGGTGAGAGTGGGCCGCCTCTGGGGACGGGGAGCCACCTCCAATGATTAAGTCAGTTTAGGTAGGAAAACTAGATACTCCCCTTGAAGAATAAATGTCAAAGGAAATGAAGAAGATAATGTTCTTCAAGAGTTAATGCAGGAGAATAATGGCTGGAGTATTCCCCTTGTCTTACCGTTACTCGTGTGTAGTGATGTTATATATATAGCTGGTCCATACCTGAATTGATGATGGATCCATTGTAGCCCTTTCGATGAGGATGACTTAGATGAATGGTGGAGATGGCCTACATAACACTCGAGACAGGCTTTGGGCGAATGAGAAGCTTCTGGGCTGTCGATGCTCATTTAATGAAATTCAGTGCATTCAATGCTGAATTAAATGCTAGAGTTTGACATATGGATAAGGATACGTTGAATCTGTTGCTAGCGCTACTTCTACCGAGAAGTGACAGTTGTGTGTTACAATTATACATGATTCTTGGCTTCTCAGCTGATATCTCCTTCGAGAAGCCCCATAATTGAGAACCATAGCGTCAATTAAAATGTTTTGGACCAACCTTGAGCCCTTGGTTTGATTCAAGTGATCTGCTCCGGTTCAGGAATTTGTACCGTAATGACTATATAACAGTTATTTTTATCATTACAGAGTGAAGTTTACTCACCTAGGAAGTTCAAGGCGTGAAGGCGTTCGCTCACTCAATCTCAAGGGCACACCAAATTCTGACATAATTTTAAAGTATTTATATTTTGTCAATTATCTCAGGGTGTTTTAAAAAGTTTTATTCATTTTTTCTGATGCGTGTTTATGTACTTTTGAGTAGTAAATGTTGAATTTTAAATTAAGATTAAATTTTGAACCATTGGATCAGCATATTTTGACACAACTTTCAAGTTACAAGTGTCTAGGTAGGAGAACTCCCTGTCGGATCGGATTCGGTGAGCGACACCGCCCTGCTACAGCGTTCAAAACTTCAAATAGCTGTTCTGCACCTAAGTGCGCACGTTAATAATTATTTTTTGGTAACTATAGGTGCGCACGTTAATAATAACCTTCTTGGTTTTTTTTTCGTTTTGTTGGGACTTGGGAAAGAGTTCAAGTAACTGCTAGTCTATCCACCATGCTCAGAGTCTCAGACACTCACAGAGGGTTCTCTAGTTATGATTTCTTGCTTCGAGACACTGCTCAGATCTATTACTCTGATCTATTAGATTCTCAAATTTGTTAAAGATCGAAGTAATTTGATTCCTTTCTCAGCTGAGTTTTGCTGATCAGCTGTGCTTCCTTACTTGGAATTCTCGAGGAATTAAAGAACCTAAAGAACTGCGGCTGAGTAAGTTTCCATTGCAATTATGATTTTGTGTGTGATCTGCATCGCTTCACTGTTCTTAATCAAGAATGTGAAGAATCTATGTTACAGTGACTTGTTCTGATTTAGTTTTCCGAGTTCATTAATTCAAGTCAGGAGTGCTTTTTGCTGTGGATCCTTTTGAGTTTTCTCATTTAATTAGTCGTTGGTTGCGACATTGATCTTGATTCTGTAGCCAGAAGATTGCTTGACCTTTTGCTTCGTTGGTTATGCGTAACACTTAGTGGCTACTTTTTCTGTGTTTTTGCTGGTTCGACTAACGAATTTGGTTGGATGAATGGTAATGCTAAGTCAATAAGCAAATGGAGGAAATTGACAACAGAGATTTTCAAGGAAATTTCAGTAGGCAAGCATCTTTACGTCAGACCGGGAGCTTGAAATCCACACTTTCAGGGAGATCAACTCCTAAAGGTTCTCCTAAAGGTTCTCCTTCGTTTAGAAGATTGCATTCCAGTCGAACTCCTCGAAGAGAAGCTCGTGTTAGTGGATGGTGTTCACGGTGGATCGGGAGTAACCGTGTGTTGTTGTGGCTATTGTTAATAACTCTCTGGACCTATCTAGGGTTCTATATTCAATCCACATGGGCTCACAATGATAATAGGGAAGGGTTAATAGGTTATAAAAGTAAACGAGGTGGCATTTTCAACATTAAGCGGGATCGTCAACCAGATTTGGTTACAAACAATAATTCTTTGACGGCTGAAAATGCTTCTACTGAGAATAAAGATGGAACAAATGATCTATCACATTTGAAGAGACTCAATGTGTCTTTGGCCAAAAATGGGAATCACCTTCCATCCCGTAGGAAGAGGAGGAGTAAGAAAAAAACTACTGATAGGAAGATGCGTAGTAAGACAACTGAAATACAAACCAACAGCTCGGCAGAACAGGTAGAGGAAATTCCTAAAAGAAATACTACATACGGATTATTTGTTGGTCCCTTTGGGTCAACAGAGGACAGAATATTGGGATGGAACCCTGAAAAACGAAGAGGCACTTGTGATAGGAAAGGGGAATTCGCACGTCTTGTCTGGTCTAGAAAATTTGTGTTGATATTTCATGAGCTTTCCATGACAGGGTCACCACTTTCAATGATGGAGTTGGCAACAGAACTTTTGAGCTGTGGAGCCACAGTGTCTTGTGTTGTTCTTAGCCAAAAGGGTGGATTGATGAAAGAGCTTGCTAGGCGAAAGATCAATGTGCTTGAAGACAAGGCAGAGCTAAGTTACAAAGCTGCCATGAAAGCAGATCTTATAATCGCAGGATCTGCTGTCTGTGCATCATGGATTGGTGAGAAATCCCTTCCCTGCACTTAACTGATATAACTTCAGCTTTAATGACAACTTCCAGGTTTAATGTCAAATTGGTTTTGTTGCTTTTTGTGGTATTTTTGAATGAAAATCTTTTATGACAAGCTTTCAAGAGATATGTTATTTTTGTGGCACTGAGGAGTGAGGATAATCCATCAAGTTACTTTCAAAGCTGAAATGGCTGGTAATTAATCAATTCCATGTCCTAATATAATTTGGATGGTGACATCGTCTCGTCGTGTTGTAATCCCCCGTAATTTACATAAATAAGTTAATGGTCTCATGGTATATATAATTTATAGGAGAACAGATAGCCTGATTCCTTCATGTACACACAGATTTACTTTTTCCGCTATAGCAGCAAACTCTTTATGCTGAACATTCTTGATTTTCTTCTGATTTAATGTTGGTTAGGACATGTCTTCTTTATCGTATAGTTCCATCTTGCAAGAGATCTGGATTCCTACCTGAGTTATCTTGGATGATTTTCCTAATATTCATGAGATAACCCCCCACATTTTAAACAAAAGATTCAACTGCTAAGATTTCTTATGCTCATCTTTAAAAATGTGCGGTTAGAACCATGTCTGCAGTACTATTGATGCATTTTAATGCATAGGGATGGTTTTGCTGGGTCTTCATTTATCTTTATTTCTTTATAGTTAGCATTGAACTCTATCAGCATAAAGTTGAGGAAACATAAAAGAGCAAGAATCTATTCAGTCCTTTCTTACTTGAATGCATCGATGTCATTTTTATATCCAATTAATGCTTATAATGGTAGCATGTGTAGTATTCAGATGCTTTTTGTGTTCATTGTAGAAGTAATTATTTCTTGTTTCTGCAATTGGTGTTTTCCTCTTACAGTGTTTTCTTTTATTATGTAATGTCACATCCAATAAGTGGGAGTCCAAGATTGAAATGAAATCATATTTGTCCTTTTTGCTATGCTTCCTTGTATTTAACCTGAAATGAAAATCTACATTTTGTTTCAGAGCAATACCTCAAACGATTTATAGCTGGATCTAATCAAATTGTTTGGTGGATCATGGAAAATCGACGGGAGTACTTTGATCGATCTAAGCTGATGCTCAACCGAGTAAAAATGTTAATGTTTCTTTCCGAATCACAATCTAAACAATGGCTAGCATGGTGTGAAGAAGAAGGTGTTAAGCTGAGGTCTCAACCTGCTTTAGTTCCACTATCAGTTAATGATGAACTGGCGTTTGTAGCAGGCATTCCTTGCTCCCTAAATACACCGTCATTCAGCTATGAAAAGATGAAGGAGAAAAGGCAGCTTCTAAGGGATGCAGTTAGAAAAGAGATGGGATTAACAGAGAATGATATGCTTGTGATGTCTCTTAGTAGCATCAACCCTGGAAAGGGCCAACTGCTGCTTCTTCAATCAGCAAGATTGATAGTAGAACAAGACCTTCCTCTTGTAATTTCAGGAAGCAATAATTTGACCGAAATAGGCCAAGACCGTTCTTCCTTGCCTGGAAAGAGAAGTTTTAGACGTTTATTTCAAAATAAGCACCAGATTGGTGTATCTTCAAATGGATTATTCAGCTCTGACAAATCCATTCTTTCTTCCGATGAAGCTGAGAGGAAAGGTTTGAGGTTACACAGTCTTCCTGTGGCCACTAATTGCACAGATACTCAAACTTCAGTTGATGAGAAAATGAGGAAACTTTTGTCTAACAAAGAGGTAGCTAAAAAGCAGGATCTAAGACTTCTAATTGGCTCTGTTGGATCCAAGAGTAATAAACCGCCATATGTCAAAGGGTTGCTCAGATTATTGTCTCAACACTCAAACGTGTCAAAGATAGTGTTGTGGACCCCAGCTACTACACGTGTTGCCTCACTCTATGCTGCTGCAGATGTCTACATTATTAACTCTCAGGTGATCATCACTTCCTAGTTGTCTACGACTTCATGCTGTTATACATTACCTGTTATCAGTCATATATCTTATTATATTTACATGAAAAGAATTGCTGATTACGGATTTGGAAATTGGGACATCATTACATGTTCTGTTTCTTATTGGCAGGGTTTGGTTAAATAACTGATGATGTCTATCACAACTAGGATATAGATTGTCTAGGATTGCTTAAACAATTTCTGATGGAAATCCTACTTGAGCAAAAGGTGGATTGATTTTTTGTGTTACTAAAGATCTTGCCTACACAGCAATCTGTACACTGCCGAAAGCTCACATAGAGTTTGTATTTGTATGGTGTAGCATCCCTATAATAAATTTTAAATAAGAAAATTTGAAAAGCATCATTCCCTCATTCATTTCAAGATCTGCAGAGTTTGTAACCTTTTTAAACACTTAACAAATCACAAATTGAAGAAGATTTTACCATAATGAGAGGATGACAGGATACACCTCAAGTACTTGAAGTAACCAAATGATCGGGACCTAGGAAAATTTTAAGGAGAGATGGATGACTTCCCCCATCCCTACACACATACAAATACAATTCAGTAGATAACAAGTTACCAACCTCAATGTTAATCTATGTGCCTCCAATTCTCTTTGAGTATTATTATCACTGTCAATACTGTCTACTCTTTTGAGCCTACTAATTATTTAGCAGGAAAATCTGGCCTGGTTCAAGCTACTTGGGACTTTATTTGATAGGTTAACTTTTTTATTTGAGATGTAGGTCTCAGCATTTGTTGTTGTCGAATACTAAACCTTAAGTTATTTTCTTTGGCAATAGAGTCCATAGTTATCCATGAAAAAGGTTTTTAAGCAATAGGTACCTGTTTGAGACATTCAATGAAAAGGTGCACATTGAGTATATTCCTATCAGATCTTTGAATGAATGATGGTTTTATATCTTGCATGGTGAGCAGATTGTTTCATGGAGTTCTAAGGTTGATTGATGTAAGGGAAACGCTAGAAACTAGGGGACCTACAAAGTGGCTACTAGACTCTTATAATGAGACACCTATCCTTGACAGGTAGTAAAAGAAAAGGGAATTGCAGCACCTGAATTCTGATTAAGCATGCATATAAGACAGTTAAAGCAGAGAAAGAAACACAATAAGTCCTAACTAATGAACACAACTACACAAGAATCAATAGGGAACAAGGGGATGGGGATATTGGCACCATAACTCTAAATTGAATGCTAGAATATCAAGAAATCTAAAGAAAATAGTACTGTGCTAGTCAAAATCAGGTTTCTAACAATGAATTCAGCAATTAACAATGCAAAGGAATCTGTGGAAGTTTAGTTTTAAAGAAACTACTGCAAAGGAAGAAAGATAAAATTAAAAAATATTCAAAAAGAGACTTAATAAAGTTACCTGCTGGTTTTGGCTGCAAAACAGGGGTTAGAAAACATCTAGGAACATAAATAATAGAAAGAAAATATTTCTAAGCAATGATGAAACTCAAGAATGGACAGTAGGGTTAGAATGGAGAACCATAGCAAGACTGTTGTACTAGATGATAATAGAGAAGGAGAGAAAAAAATGAAGAAATAAAATAAAAAAAGGCACGACAGAAAAGAAAGAAAATTCTGACGGACAGAATAGTAGGGAAAGAGGAACAAAGAGAGGAGGAAAGAGGGGGGAAAAAGAAAAAAAGAAAAGGGAAAAAAAAAAAGGAGAGAAGAAAAGAACAGGAGAGAAAGCTGATTCACACAAGAGATAAAGTAGAAGAAGAGAAGAGGAACTTACCCGAGAAAGAGAAGAATCCACGCCAAGAAAGAGACTTGCGCAAGAGAGAGAGAAATCTTTTAAAATTTCAATAATTCATGTTGCCAAAAAGCGAGTCCCATACAAAATTTAAATAATAGAATTAATCCCTCCCAACCCTACATGCTTATTTTCCAAAATAATCCCAACTTGAGTAACAAATATAACCCAAACTCAAACTAATTCAAAATTGAGCCAAAATATACTCTAGGCCCAGCCCACAAAGACTCAAACATAAAAATAAAAAATAAAAACCAATAGCCAGCTAATATCCAACCCACTTAGACTAAAGAAAATATCATGACAAACTGCCTATGAACAATGCTCCTTATCGAACCATAGAACCCTAGCAGTCCAATAGCCTCCGAACTCATCGTCCATTCACATAAATACTGTCATGGGATGATCTCTATGCTGGCATCGCTGGTAAACTCAAATTTGTCCACTAATGTCCTCGTCATTGATTCAACCTTTGATCCATAGATTTACAAAGGAAGTTTTGCACTACTTCAAGTATTCTGTTGCTTCACCAGAGTTTTTGTTTAGTGTGACTATTTCTGCACTAACTTGCTTTTCTGGTTGTGGTCAATCTGGGGCTTTTCCAATCGGTTGGACCATGTATCACCTGATCACTGCAATATCTAACTTCTACCCACAGGATCAGCTGCTTCTTTGTGTAAATCAGCTTATCTTATCTGATCTGAATTATTATCATGGAGAAATGATACGAAATCCAATAACAGTCTTTGAATCTTTGCCTCTGAACCAAACCTTGGATGCCCTTTGAAACCTAAAACAGGGGACCGCAGCACTGTCCTTAGTTTGGTTACTGAGTTCCCCCAAGCTTTAGGCTGCATTAGTTAGGAAAAGAAACTCTAAAGGAATCTGCTGGCAGAGAGTGCCTGCCTCCCACATTGTATTGAGATGTTAAGCCTGTACCCAAGGCTTTAGCATAGATTTTGAAAGAATCCATCTGACAACATTCAATCAATCCCCTTCACTGACACTCTCTCAACATTGTATGAGTGAGAAACAGGATGTGAAAATCCAAAAAATCTGCTAATTTGAGTTTGACTGACTTAGCTGTTGTGTTCAGCCCTAAGGGAAGCATGAGGTCCTGAGTTCAATTCATCATACCCTTAAGGAAACTCAAATTAGGGGTGTTTAGTTCTCTAACTGTTTTCAATGAAAGTTGAGTGGTTCGCATTCAACCCCAATATGACCCAATTCATGCGGTTGTGGGGTCAATGTAGACCTGCATGACTAATTAGTTTGAAGACTTGGAAACCCATGTCCAAAAGAGAGAAGGAAAAAAAAAATTCTTAGCCCTTCAAGTTGGTGCTGGCCTAGAATATTTTATTTTATTTTATTTTCCTTTTTTCCTTCCTTTGGGGGGGTGGGGGTGGGGGGGTGAGGAGGGTTGCAGTAGTTCAAGTGCAGGCAATGAAGACATGTTCACCATAAATAGACATGGCTATGCAAAGGTGAACGAAAGTGTTATCCTCGGTCCTTGTATGTGAAAATCAACCTAGAGGGGGGGGGGGGGGGAACAGATTGAGACTAGTGAAACATGCTTGTCTACTCCAGGTAAGAGTCTTCTACAGAATCTTTGCTTTTGGGCAAGAGTACCCAATAATAAAAACTAATAAAAATAAATACAAAGCAATCACTTACAAATACCTCAAGGGTGGCACTCCCTAGTATGAAATGAATGCAATGAATGTTCAGCCTCAACTTTCCAATCCCTACCTTGAGATCAACACTTCCACCTTCCCTGAGAAGAGAGAATGAATCTCTAAAGGGATTTGAATATTAAGGAGGCTAAACGGCTAACATATTGGCACAATAATGAGGGTTTTTTTGCTCCTTGGAATTCATGCTTTAGAATGTCATAATGACTTCTATTTACAGCCAAAAGGTGGGGTTAAAGTGGGTCCCAACAGATATAAAACAGTCATATTCTATTAATCTCATGGTTGACTAACTCAATTTAGCCATTGTAGACTAGCTGTTCTAAGCCAGCTGTTCCTCAAGTTTGACTAATGCTCAACCATGAAGTTCTCACAATTCATGCCATGAGCCTTTTGGAAAGGTGACGTTAGATCATGCTTATTTAGCTCATGGTCAACCAGCACACAGACAGTGGACTCTTTTATGGCTTTCCAAAAATAGTTTGCAAAATCTTTTTGCACCCCTAAAGACTGACCAATAATCCTCGTTTCCTAATCCATACATATGGTCTTCAAGATGGGTCTTTTCGTCATTCTTGAGTCTTTGAGCTTGTATTTGCACATTAGAATGTCCATTCCTTGATCTTTCACACCTTGAGTTCTCACCCTTAAGATCAGTCTTTTCGTAATGCTTAGATGGCTTCCACGTAACATACACCTCTGCTTGAGTGTTTGGTTTTGCATATGAGTGTCTATCTTAACCACATAAGTTCACAATTGTATGTGTTTATGATCATCAAAACATTTCAAGTTAGTGGGTTCAATTCCCAAATAGTTTCCCCTAGGGTAGTTAGGTCAATTTCCTAACAGTGTGTAAATGTGGAAGCATATCTTTTTTTGCGCTTTCTGATCCTTTATCTGCTGTAACACTCTTTTGCTAGTGAAGAAACTCTTGGTCTTTAACTAGATATTTGCTTTGAACATAATGATGTGAAACAACTGCAGAGCTGCAACTAGAGAGCTTTGGTTAGAATTCCTAGAGCCAACTTTGTTAATTTATTTTCCTTTTCCTGGGGTTTAGGTTATGAAGAAGTGGTTCACTTTTTCTGAAACACAAGGGTACCTGGTAAAATATGATGCACCTGTTTTTCCAATTCAATCTGATTTTCGGGATCCCAATCTAAACCTTGTATTGTCTTTTTTTCTCTGTCTTTTTATTTATATGAAATATAGTTCTACCAAATGAAAAATTTTCAGGTATTTACATTCCATGAAAAATGATTGTCTTCCCAAGATTTATCATATATGGTTGTTTATGGTTACTTAAATTTATTATGTAAACATTTATTTTGTTCCTAACTGATGACAGGGGCTTGGAGAAACATTTGGAAGAGTGACTATCGAAGCTATGGCATTTGGCATTCCGGTAACCACTATCCTGTAAACCTGTGTCTTTGTTTCCTTCTATTGAGGCAAAAAGCATATTCAAACTGATTACTATTGGTGTTAGTCTGCTAGTTTGGTTCTTCCACATTCTCACAGGAATATTTTATAAACATAATGTGCATAATCTTCGAATATTGTTGAAGAGGAATTCTAACACTAGTGGCCCTCCTTATCCATTTTCTGAAGGGGTCAGCTCTACTAATCTTTCATTCCAAAATGCCCTTTGTCCACTAAGAACCCGGTTACCGTCCCTATATCAACGTGGCATCCAACTAATTTCCTTGATTGTCTGCAAAACAAATTCAGTTGGCTACTTCACATTTTCCCACCCCTAAGTTTGCGACCATTAGTTACATTGCCAAAGTCATAGCCTTGTGTTTGGCATTTGGAAGAGTGACCATCGAAGCTATAGCCTTGATATTGTGTAAAAGCGTCCAAGTCTTGTCTCATTTGCCCTGAATCTAATGGTTTATATTCTAACTCAGAAGAATAAATTGGAAACGTGCACTTTTTCCTTTGTTCACTTAGAGAATTACTGCAAAACCAAAACCAGAGAAGAGGAAGAACAAGAAGAGGAGAAGAGATGGAGAAGACAGAAGGAGAAGGGAGAGTGGTGCAAGATGCAGCTCTCCCCCTCGTGATAGCTTTATTAATAATGCTAAAACAGATGCATAAAAGGAAAGAAACAAAACAGAATATTTGCCCATGATAGAGTACTTGCACATCAAAGTTCCACTTTCTAGGAGTAAATAGGGAAACCTATACTAATGTGTACATGGGTAAAGTGTACCCCCATGGTAATACATAGGCCACTGTGTCCTTATCATAAATTTTATTTCTGGTTAAAACTTTTCTTTTATCCACAATATGCAAATCTGATTAATTTAGCCGAGGCCATTTAGTTTGGATAAGCTAAGTCATAAAAGATTGAAAATCTGAATTCATTCCCCTTTTGAATGAATATCAAGGGCACCAACGCAGAGATTCCTCAGGACTTTATACACTTCTTACAGTCTTGAGAGCATCATCACTCATCAAAATTTTAGCTCACCTCCTTGAATCATGTCCTTAGTCTTCCCTTGATTCCCTCTCCCTTTAAAGACTCTGACCTGCAGCACTGTGATGTTGTCATTGTGCCAGAACTCTCTTTTCATTTTGCCTACTGCTGGAATTATTTTTAGATCAATCAAAGAAACCCATACAAGCACATTTTTCACTTGAAAGGACGTACAAATGTACTAACAGATCTCTTGAAAAATAGTAAATGCATCTATATGTTTTGCTAGTATACATTAGATAATGTTTAGTAGTGTTCAGGTATTCTTAATTCCCCTTGACTATCCTTCATGTAATGCAGACACTTTCAGTTTTCCATTTTTCACTTTCCTCATTTTTTTTCCTTTCTGTCATCTTGTATTTTTGTGTGGTGGCCATTTTATCTACGTTGTTTTGAAAGTATCCATGTGGCCAACCCCATTTAGTTGGGATAAGATTTTATTCTTGTTGGCTATGGCTAATGATAGAAAAATGCCCTTTGTTATGAGGGTCCCAACAGTTAGTCGTGGCTATATGATGATATCATGAGTTTTAGTTCACTATATTCACTAGTTAGCTTTGCATGAAAGCATAAAAGTTGTAGCATCTAGTAAGCTTATCCAATTACTAATAATAAAAATATTGATTGGTAAGGCTAACTGAAAGTTTGCCAAACAGATTCATCTCAATAAGCAGTAAATAGATAGTTATAATAATCATTTGTTGCCTTTGCCATTCAGTAGTTTGTATGGAATTGATCATTTTTATTAATTTTTTTTGGGTAAAAGATATGGAATCATTGATTAATTGTTGGTTGGACGGAACCAATAGTTGACATAATTGTTGTGCATGATTTTTTACTAACTGAAAACCAACAGTAACAAATATCGTATTGGCTGCAGGTTCTAGGAACAGATGCTGGTGGGACAAAAGAGATTGTAGATCACAATGTAACTGGTCTTCTTCATCCTGTTGGGAATCCAGGCTCTGAAATCCTGGCCAAAAACATTCAATATTTGCTTCAGAACCCAATTGCAAGAGAACAAATGGGAATTAATGGGAGAAAGAAAGTGAGGAGGATGTATTTGAAGCATAACATGTACAAGAAACTTGCGGAGGTTTTACTCAAGTGCATGAGAATCAAATAGAAGCTAAGCTCCTGTAATTTGCTGTTGAGAAGTTGCGCAAGGCTGAGAGTACAGTTTTGCCATTCTGATAGGCCAATTTTAATCGGCTCATACGAACAAAGAGGGAAAGGTTTTCTTGATTTAATCGACTCTTTCAACCTCTTTAGCTGAAAGGCCTGAGCTTGTAAGAACACATTTTCTTTTTTCAGAAAAGAACGTTTTCAAAACTCCACTTGCATGCTCTTTGATTATGTCAACTAGCATCCGTGAAATCTTACTACGATGCCAGCAGGGATGATAATGATTCTTATCTCTGTGAACATGTTATACAAATGAATACTTACAGGCTTACATCCTTTTTTTTCTAAAATTGAGCAAAACAGTTGCTATGCTTGGCAGCTAATATTCTCCAGGAAGGATTTGAGGCACCACGTAGACTCCAGGAATCACAAACTCTTGTAACCCAAAGGCAGTATAAGTATAGTATTATTTGGGCCATCTTCTCCACCTTCGACAAATACCTGACTGAATTGAGTAATGGACAAGAAGAGGGACGAGGAGTCCCCAAAAAGGGGAAGGAAAAAAGAAAGAAAAAGAAATTTCTGTACAAAGAACCAGCAGGATTCTACACAACCCTCCCCACCTCCCCACCTTCTACCCCCAGACCGTCAAGACGTAACTCGGTAAGGTGAGCGCCAAAACTGTCTTAATGACGATTTCCAGCAGTCACCAGGTAAAACTTATCCTCAGTTCAACAGCCACAACTACCCATGCGAGATAGCCAATGCAACCTCGGTCAACACTATCTCCATGGATAAATGTCTGGCTTTGGAACAGTCAATATGCCTTCAAGGCAATCAAAGTCGCTTTTTCCAAAAAATCCACCTAATCGCAGATTCATTTGGGACTTACTACCCATCTTCTGTGCATTCCTCAGATGCTCTTATAGCCTCTGCGGTCATAAGGGCAATCACAGCCTTGTGAATGGCAAGATCTGCCTTGTAATACAATCTTTGAGCTTTTTCCCGCTTTAGTTTTGCCATGTTGGATGCATGCTGAGCCGCACCTGATGCATCCCTCAACCTAAACTCGTCAAGATCTGAACAAGCCAACTGATCAGCTCTCGGCCTATGGGGACCTTCTGGCTGGTAATGCCTTTGGCTAGGCCACTCAGGCAAGCCCATATTCCAACGACAGGCCCCATCTCTCCTGCTTGTCAATCCCCTGTTGTACGGCAGACCCACTGTTTTTGAATCATAGGGGAATAGAAATGTCCCCATCTTCTTTGACTTGTTTCTATTGAGTTTTGGATACAGATTCCTCTCCCCACCGTCACTGCTCATCGACATATAACCTGACGCAGCTGCATCTCGTGGTGATAATACCCCTGTTGATGTCTGGAGCCAAGTGGAAGCATCTGATTCATGGTTATGACCCATTAATGATCGCTCCTCCCCAAACACATATCCATTTAATTTTCTTCCTGATACAGCAGAACAATATAGATGAGCATTACAAGCTCACAACATATAACAACAAACAGTTAATTAGACAAGAACAGAAGAAAGAATGCCATAAGTACAGGAAATGTGAACTTACCAAAAACCTGTACACCATCCTGATCTCTAGAGAAAGCATTACTGTGCCCGCTCGCTGCACACTTCCTGTGTGACCTATTTTTGGGGCCCTTGTTTGGCACTTCTAAACCCCGTGGTTTCAAACAAAAAGCAAACATAGGTGGCTTCTCAATCTTAGCCTTCTCCTTGCATCCATTGGGGAAATTGTTGCCTTGGTTAACTGCCAACTCCCACTCTCTCACCTGTTGCTGGTACCTTTCCCACAAAGGAGGCTGCAGCAAAAGTCCAAGGTTGATGAGGCGTACATAACAAATTGTGACAGAAAGGGAAGTACAAATAAATCCTAGGGAGAATTATGCAAAATGAAGAATGCTACAAAAGAAGGATTGATCAATTAACTTCTGTTAACTTTCAGGTAACATAATCTGAATGGATGAAAAGAAAAGACCGATTTCATCACAGTCCTCATTTATTAAAAGACCAACTCTATAGGTACCACAACAATTGGAGGATCCCTAAGGAAATCTAAATCGAAAAATAAATTAAAACCTTTAAGCTTATGCCATCAAATAAATAACATGGTCAGAACAGCTATTTATTTTCATTTATCAACTTTAAAATACATAGGCTAGCCATCTCAAGCTACCAATACAAGTGGCATTCTTATTGTCGGAGGAAGTTCTAACCCTATTTGTAGCACAGGTGGTTGGGGGCAGATTTTATTTCCATTGTTGTCAAGGCACTAGGCAATTCAAAGCGTTTGAGGTCCTTTCCATGGTGGGAGATCTCGCGAGATATCTCGCTTTTTTTCAATAGCGAGACAAGATCTCTGGCGAGATCTGCGATCTCACAGATCTCGCTAACAGGTCTTTTTTCCAACACTTTAGGGGCTTTTTAAAGCCCTTGTCTCGCCTCTCTCTCTCCTCTATCTCGCTGGAAGCCCAAATTTGGCCGGAAAACTCGATTTTTGGCCGCAATTTGTTGGGGATTCAACATAGCAACATCATCAACAACAAATTCAAGCATATTTCAAGTGATTCAAGCCTATTTCAAGTGATCTTCAAGAAAAATGTAAGATTTTCCCCCAAATTTGATTTTTTTCAAATACAAGGTTCTACAATGATTGTATGAGTGTGGTATAAATATATGTTGATGATCATACACTTTCATGCTGAGTGATACTCAGACAGTCATACTCTTAGTCTTAGTCTTATAAGTTGTAAGTTGTAATTTTGACATTCTTAGTCTTAGACTCTTAGTCTTGTAAGTTGTAAGTTATAATCTTCTTAATTCTTATGGTTGTAAAATTTTGAAGACATTTAAGTATTTAACAATTTATTACTTTGAATCTTTGATAGTTGAACTTTGATCACTTGTTGACTTGAATACTTGATGTGTAATGTTATTGTATTTGATACTTGATAGTTGATAAATGATAACTCATTAACTTGAATTACTTGATATCTTTACATTACAATATTACATGTTGTCTCTGTCTCTCTGACTCTCTAAGACTCTAAGAGACTAAAATTCTAAGTCTCTAACCTTGCATTTCACAGAATTTCAATTTTACACATACGGTCGACTTAGGAGACATAGTTAGGGTTATTTTCTCACAAATCTAAGGCCACCAATGTGTTCAAAAAACCTTAAATAGGCTAAATACCAAGTTTCAGCCCAACCAGAGCCCTAAAACCCACCGAGATGGGCCACCGAGACTACCGCCATTTTTTTGGTAGATCTTGGTCGAGATCTCGCTCGAGATCTCCCACCATGGTCCTTTCTAAGCGCTTAGGTAGTGCCTAGGTGGTCTAGTATATCAATTACATAACCTATCTTTACTTCTAAAAGTCAAATGCTTTAACAAATTGACATTTTTATAAGATACCAAAGGAATAATAAACACAAAATCACATAACTGCATTACAGAACCAAGGAATTGAAAAATAGTGTAACAGTGAATCATATAATCACAAAATTACACGACAGAATTATGGTCGAATATTGCATAACTAAATATAAACCCGTAATGCATAATTACTATACTAACAAATGCACAGTTATACACTGAATTAAGGAATCTTAGCAACAGAAAAAATTGAACAATGAATCAAAGCATGGATAGCAAAGTGTCACCAAGGCATTTTAGGAGGCCCAAGGCAATGGCCCACTTTTTATGCTACAATTTAGTTTCAGAATTGAATTCAAGTCTAGGGTTTCGGAAGATTAGGGTTTCTTAAAAATCTAAGGTTTGGGCTAGGTGATCTATTAGAAAACTAAATTGCAGAAATTTTAAGGTATATAGGGAAGGAGGAAGGCTGAAAAACTAAAATCAAGGTCTGAAGGCTCATTTATAACCTACTGAAAGAAATTAGACTAGGATTTAACTTCAAAAAAGAAATCAAAGTAGGACTCTACTTGAATTTCAAATCAAACTAAAACTCCTAAGACTTTTAACTCACACAAGAAACCTTCATAACTTCTCTAAAGGATTCCAATTTGAATTCTAGATTCCTTGCAAAGTGTAGGATAACTCTAACGGACTTCTACGCAAACTAGGAATCCCACTCTAACCAGCACTCTTTAATCAATTGTAAAATAAGGACTCAAGTTCAAAATGGAAGTAGATCTAGGGTCCCACAAACACATTTGACCCATTTATAACCTAACTTGGACTCAAGGAAAGTTAGCAAAATGACCAAAATACCTGGAATTAGGGGTAGTAGGGTTTGGGGAAGCAACCCAAGGCCCCGTGCTGTCCCTGGAAATGGTTTACATCAGGTGGTACTTTGTCACCATCAAACAAGAAGCATGAGATCATTTCAAGACAAAAAAAAACAAGGCCATCTCTAGAATACTTTCAAATAAACCATAACCATTTGTTATTCTGCTATATTTATGTGTCATTATGATGAGATGAACTTCTGCTTGCTCTTTTTCTTTTTTACGATTATCCAGCATTATTTGTTTAGCTTATTAGTAGAATTATATATGTTTAAAAAGGCTACTTATGCCACAAAAAGTGGCCATACAAAAAAATGTACACTAGGATCACCAAGGAGATGCCATATTCCTGCCTGGTCACCATGACACTTACGAGAGCCCTCAAACATCATATTCACTTTGCCTCTTTGATAACTACGAATCAAAGAATTACAGCAGCCATCCGGGCTTACATAAATCATAGAGAATCAGTATTAGGTATCACACCAGTAAAGCTGATTTTAAAAAAGAACATATCAAGTAAAAAATATAACAAGATACATAAAAACATATGTAAGAGAATACATTTCTGGAGGAAAAAAACAGTACAAATAAGCCCCTCAAAAAAAATTCTGCCTTTCATTTTCTTTAATTTATTTTCTGAGTCAAGAAAATTGGGAATAAAGATAAATAAAAAGTATTGCAAGAATTACAGTTCATAGATCTACATATAACTTTCTCAAAAGAGCATGGCTTGCTTTTTGCAATTCTTTTCAAACAAAATCTCAAGAATTAAGCACAAATGACAAAACCATGCAAATATCAAAAGGAGATATGTCCTCATTATGATCCCATGCATCAACATGAGTTAGGTTTTCATTTGGAAGAGGGTCTTGATGACCCAGTGCCTGTTCTCTCAGTATGTGATGGAAATGAATAGCAGCAATATAAATGTTTTCTTCAACAATATATTACTGTCAAAATCAACTCTTAAGTTTAAAGAAAATGCTATTCAATAGTCTACCATAGGAAAGGCTCATGTTTGATGGCTATGCAGCAAATTCCATGTACCGCAGAATGATGTAAGGGAGGTTGAGAAGAGTAATGCTATGGACAAATGGGTCACATAAGCCTGGAAAGAATGCACATATCAAGGTAAACCCATGGTGTGTGTTTTTGTTTGGGGGGGGGGGGGGGGGTTGTTGTGTGGGGTGATGTGGTTGATAAGCAAGAGGGTTTAGGTCTCACTAATGGATTTTGCTCAAACCAGTATACTCGATCATAACATCACTATAGGTGGTGTCATCAAACTAGTATACTCGATCATAACATCCCTATTAGGTGGTGTCGACATCAATCAAATGGCTGAATTGGCTTTAGGGGTCCAAAATACTAAGAGATCCTTGGAATGAAACCCCAAGCAATATGGCAAGGTCTTGGTTTTGAATACCTAATTCAAAACGAACTTCCTTAACATAGGGTATAGCTCTAAAGGTTTTCTCCAACCACTGAAATATATTTGCACTGAACATCTTTACAAGTTTGGGATAACATTTGGATTGAAAACCTAAAATTGATGCCCAACCCATGTCTTCAAACCATCCTTTAGACCTATATAGTCAAAGGAATAGGTATCAACAACCCTTCCTTGTTCTAGGGGACGATTTTGAGGCATTTCCACCACACTCTAGAAAACTCACATGGAAACATGAACAGCAGTTGTTTAAAGGTTGGGAAGGTTTCTTGCCTTATTAATGTGACCTAGGACTTTCTTGAGACCTTGGTGCCATGGTGATATCATGTGGTCGAAATAGAAGGAATTTGAAAGGAGAGAAGAGGTTTGCAAGACAAGGGAACATTAGTACATGTAATAAAACAAAATCTAAAACTGAGACTTTTCAAAAAATAACACTTTCTTTTTGACATAATTTTGACGTACACAACTAACAAGGTTAGACCTGTGACAAATGTTTTTAGCTAGGTTCTTTTTTACCTGATATAAATTTAGACAATTTAAAATCCAGTCAAATTTTAGGTATGTTTAATGTGATTTTTTACATAAATATTTATCCAGTTCTATCCTATCCTTGAATAAGGTAATTTTCAGAATAAGTCTTTGTTCTCCCATTCAAATCTAAGAAATTTGGTGGCAAAGGTTCCATCAAAGTTTAATATTCATCAATTCAACCTTACCCAATAATGGGGGAGGGGTGGGCTTTTATAGCCTTACAACCTAAGCAATTTGCCCAAGACTCAACTAGGACTTAGAAACTAATTCTACTAGGGTTTCCTTTAGGGTTAAATTAAATAATAGCCACATAAATAAAAGAAGTTAACTTAAAATGAAAGACCTAATTATCCATAAAGAGTCCTACTTAAAAGGAAGACTCCCTATGACAGTAGAACTCAACTAACTCAAACTAAGACTTCAAGATAGAATTGGACTCAGAAAGGTAAAACAAAACTTCGGAAAATAAAATAAGCAATTAAGTAGGACTGGAAAATCACCAAATTCCCCCTGCAGGGGTTCGGCCAGCCCTAGGTGTGCCATGTGCCATAGGTTTCAGCCAGGGGGAGGGCCCCTGTTTACATCAAAATAACAGTTTTAGCTTCTGTTTCCTTAAATGTACTAACTTAACCACAGTTTTTAAGTCATTTTCCACAAAATCGTGAGGCTGCCCAGAGAAGTCAACTCCATAAGATCACCCCTTGTCTTCCAAATCTCTTCTATTTCAACTTCATAACATCAATATGGCACTAGGGGCTCATAAAAGACTGAGGTCATACTCAACACTAAGGAACCTGCCCAACCTTCAAACTCCAGTAGATGACTCCAAGGTGAGTTTTCTAGAATGAGGTGGGAATACCTCAAAGATCATCCTGTAGAGCAAGGCAGGATCAGTGACACCAATTCCTTCAATTATACGGATCTAGGGGATACGTTTGACACATGGGTTGGGCATCAATTTTAGATTTGAATTCAAATGTTATCTAAACTTTGTCAAGATGTTCTCCACAAATATATTTTTCACTTGGTCAGGGTAAACCATTAAATGCTATATCCTATGTCAAGGGAGTCCATATTGAATTAGGTATTCAAGACCTTGCCATATTGCTTGGGGTATTTTCAACTCCTAAGGCCAAATTCAACCATTTGATTGACACCCTATAATGATAGTATGGTCGAGCACAATCCATTTAGGTTGTGCTGCTGGTCAGTAACCATAGGTGTCGGGCTGCAATCTAGGGGCTTCTCTTGGCCTTGGCCATCCACTAGTTCTGGGTCTTGGCTCCCCTGCATCACCTACTTTATTGGTCATTTAATCTATTACAGATGGAGTTCAACCCTACAAAGTCTGACCAAGCAATCATGTGGATACACAAATAACAAAAACCAAAAAAGAAACCCAGACTAATAACCGACAGGAAATAGATACTCAGGCTCAAAAAATTGTGACCACAATTGGACACCTAAAATGGACAAAAATAGAAAACGAGGAAATAAAGACCACAATACACAAAGAACCAATCAGCAGTTAACCAGCAATCACAGTAATGCAATCCCAGCAACAAAAGCTGCTGCGGATTGTGTGATCCTTCTAGAATTATAGATAAGAATTTAGAGGTGAAACTGAACAAATGGTACTTCTGGATCTTCTACGACGGGACAGAGCCAGTTCAGCGGCAGGATAGTAATTAATTAAGGAAAAGTTCTGGTACCTGTAACGAAATAATGAATCAGCAAATGTAAAATTAAGAAAAGAGTAACTCGGGAAAAACAAGAACTATGCCTCTAATGGGAAATAAAAAGAGGCTTTCTTCTTCCTCATGACAAAGATTAAAAACCAGTGCCAACCCGGTTTGCTTCCAGATCTCACTCACATTACGCTCAATCAAGATGAAATCTCCTACTCCTTCCAATATGGTGAACATAGAAATAGAGGGAGAAATTTATAGAGCCTTAGATGGCAAAACAGAGAAGAAGCTACGAGATCACAGGAGAAGAAGAAAAGAAAGCAATTTAGAACTGTCTGGGGCGAGGGAAAGCAGAGAAAGAGAGTGATGTCAAGCTGATTCTTGGGTTAGGGTTTCTTGGAAAGATTCCCTAGAATTAAGGAGTCACCCAGAAAATTCCAGCAAATAATCTAATAATTTTAGAGGAACCAAAGGGTAGATGGGAATTGGAAGGAAGATAAAGAAACACAATTGGGATCTTAAGGTTTGTCAAGGGTTTAATAAAAATCTCTATGAAATGATTCTTGATATATCCAATATTTACCCTAAGGTGGATGGAAAGAGGAATGAGGTAATCTGGATGATTGGTCAGGTCTGGAGAAAATTGAGGGGATGATTCCAAGGATGAGAAAATTCCAGGCTTTGGGGAATGGATCTTGGGCAACCTCTCTTGAATCTTTTTCTTTCTTTCTTTTTCTGCTCTTTTATGGTTGCCGCAAGTCAGATAGGGGGTGGGAGGGGTGCCACTGGGTTTGAGGGTAGAGGAGAGGGGTCCTACAGTGATTGCAGGGGAAGAGGGCTTTTGAATGGTTCGCAAGAGTGGCAGAGGGGCTGAGATTATCGTCTCTTTTATTTATTAATTATTATTATTATTTTTTTTTTTTTTTGGGTGGGGGGGGCTTGGTCTGCTTGCTGTCAGGCTGCAACAGCAGGGGAATGGGGTGGGGGACTCCGCAGGACAGGAGAGGGGCCAGCTGACTTGCGAGGGGTCTAGGGGAGGGCTAAAGTGCTGCTGTAATTACAAGGGAAGGGGTGTGATGGAGGTAGGATGCAGGGGAAGGGGCTGGGCTGTGTATACTTATTTAAATGCTGGAGATGAGAGAGAGCTGCTGATTTGTTGAAGAGTGTCTACTGCAATTGAATCAAGAAGCTAAAAATCCAATGAGGCCCTCCCAAAGAGAACCCCGACTTGTTTCCCACAAGCAATATTCAATCTTTATTCAATGCGGACAAAGTTTATACTCATAGGCTGACTTATTTACAGCCTCACATAAAAAAAAAAGAACTTAACTCAAACTGGGAGACTCTATCTTGATTCAACTAAGACATAGAGACCAACTTAACCTGGGTTTCCTTTATAAGTTAGGATACCCTTTTACAATTAGTTAACCACCACCTAAATAAAAGAATTCTTTTTGAAATGAAAGACTTAACTTATCTATAAGTCCCCTTTAATGAAAGACTCCTACCTAGGTAAACCACAGCCACACCAATAAAGACAAATTCCGATGAAAAATTATTAACTCCTAAAAGACAGGAACTTTTCTTGTAAAAAGAGTCTTAACTTAACTAATGAAACAAACTCAATCGCAACTCAAATAAAGAATTTAAAATGGACTGGGACTCTACTAGACTTCTGAATTTAGATTCCAGCGGTGAAATAGGGCCTACAATGCCCAAAATACAGGGTTCAGCCAGCTTGCTTGGATGTGCTTGGATGGGCCTTGGGGCCCACTTTAGGTTTCGGCCAGGATCTGGGTTTGAGAGCCAACCAAATCCTCTTTCTTTTTTTTTTTTTTTTTGGGGTGGGGGGGGTGGGGGTGGGGATACAAAATTCCACTCTGATCAATTAGTGGGGAAACTTAATCCTCCACTATACCATGAGCCATTTTGGGTAGAGGACTCTTACTTATCCTATGAGCCATAGTTTAAAAAAATCGACAAAATTCGGAGTACTTTGGGATCGTCAAAACAAAATACCACTTCAAAATTAAAAGACACCACATTTTTATAAAATTTTCGGAAATTTTGGTAATGGAGTGTGACCCCAATCAATGGGGCGTACTGAATCGTCCTTTGTGGATGACTACTCCTACCAACCGAACACCAATAGATGCAATCAACTGCATCATATGAATCATATCCAAGGATAGGCTATTTTCAATATGTTTTGATGATGCAATGTACATGTCAATTGTGGAGGATTATACTCGTTCCTACTCGCAAGCTATAATGTGACAACAATGTGAGACAGCTTCACTAGACTCCTGGTGGGAATGATCCTAGAGGCATAGTGTAGTTCATTAGTAGTACTAAGTTACATCGTGACTTAAGGAGGGTACTATTGTGATGATGTCCTTGAAAATTATGTACTTAATTATTATGAATGTTTGATATGTTTGGGTGATTTAACTGCTTGAATTGCTTATTGATTATGTACTATAATATGGGTAAATGTGTAATTATACATTAGGAGCACATACTACCAATCAAATGTGTATTACCAAAAATAACTATGTTAGACCACTAATTAAAAGGGTATATGCCCATGAGAGAAGAACGGGCCCACAGGCCTGAGGTGTGAATGACACATGAGAGAGCAGTTGAGGGAGACTGGGAAGGGGGCAAGCAGTTATACCAGAGAATTCGGTTGCAGGGGAGGGACAGTGAGAGGGGAGGTCATTCAGAAGTGTTGAGTCAAGAGTTGGGCCGCCAGGGTTTTTGTTGGAGAGGGAGAACTCACACCAGATCACCTATGAATTCTAATGCTTCCTTCTTTCTATTTCCAGTATTCATAATTAATTCCAATCAAATCTGCAATATTACTCCAATTCACAGAACAGTAGTACTTTTCTATTAGAACTTTGGGTTCCCATCAAACTAATTTAGATAACCATGTTTGCAATATGATCTTTGGGTTTCCATGAAGTTTTAGGCATTTAGTTGGCCTAAAGCCATCAAAATACCCACTAACACAATGCAGAAAAATATCACATTGTGGCAAAATTTTGATTTTAACCTAGGGTAGACTTAAGAGATGGGTAGCTACTGTGAGGATAATGTCCTAACTAAGAACTAACAGGCTCCTTACACATCCAATCCGAATGAAACAACTAAATTTGTGCTCCCACTATAGTCCTAAAGTTTGTGCTGTATGACTGGGCGGGCTCATTACAACTTTAGATATTTCACCAAAAGCCTTAACCCACAAGAAAATATTATTAAGAACACCAGCATACCATAAACTGTATTTTTCCCTGTAATTCACGAAAACTTGGTCTTAAGTTGTAAAATTGGTATAGGTTATTTCAGGAGCTCCTTTTCCACTTGAAGGGACTAAGCCTCTGCAATAAGATAAGGTCTTTTTTCTTTTCTTTTCTTACCCTCCCCACACCACCCCCCAACCCCCCGGCAGGTTTGAGATGGGGGTTTGGGTTTTTAACTGGGGGAGGGGGTTCATATTGTTCGAACTCTTTCGTCTCCTTTCGAGGCTGTAAAAATAGTTGATCATGGCATCTAGGACACACGGGGTTGGAAAGGGATTAGAAGCAAGATGACAGTGCCTAGGTCACCACTGGCATCCAAGGGACATACATGTGATGAAAACCGAGGATGGGATTCTCGCAGTACAAAACCTTCACTCTCTAGAACACTTTTAGGGTATTGGTAATGGGTTTGATAGGCCATGGAATTCTCTAATTGGTTTGATTTTGAGTTGTTTAATGGTTTAGGGGTGGTTTGGGTTAACAAAACCTTGACGGCTTCAGAACGAAATGTTATCAAATTGGGATGGAATTGGGAAAGGGTTAAAAAATTAAGGGAATAGGCTTAGGGAAGTTTGTGGCAATGGTAAGGCGTAAATATCTTGGACAACCTTTATTCTTTTCTTTTCTTTTTCTTCTTTTCTAGGTAGCACAGGAATGGGGGCTGTCCTGGGAGTTCAAAGGTGGGACAGGGGCTAGAGATGCTGGGCGAAGGGTTGTGGGGGCCTAAGGGACTGATTTATGGAGGTTCTTGGACTGGGGAATAAGGACAGCAAGGATCTTGAAGATTTCTTGATCTGAAATTGCAGAATCTTGCTGCCGCAGGGCAGAGGCAGAAAAGGAGAAGAGAAAAAAGTTAGGGCAGGGTCTGGGGAGGGGTTTATACTCACTCAATTGCAGTTTCTCGATGGAGGAATAGGATAGAATGACTTGCTGATCAGATCACAGGCTCTTGGGAGATTTGTTGGACCACCGCAGGGTCCATCTCAAAAGGACCTGCTCAATACCCCCCTTAACTGTAACTCTTCATCCTTTATTCATCAAAAGTGGTTTGCTACAACTGTACGCATGAGAATTTATAGCCTTAAAAAATATTCCAAATAAGACTATACAAAAAGCCTAACTTAGCTTCTTCTTGAACTCCTGATTAGACTAGACAACTACAACTGAAATAAAAGACTAATTGGGATTCTGTAACTGATTAGAAACCCAACAAAAATACATAGCAAAATAAAAGAGAAGCCCAAAAGGGGGGGGGGGGGAATGCCTCTAGGGAGCTGTGCATGCCGCTAGGCAGCTGCTGGGGACCTTCATGTTGTTCACATCAACATGCCTGTAAGGCGCCTTCACAACAATGGACTACACCGTTGATTCTCCCTCAATTGGCTTTACAAAGCATTCATGTTGCATCTCTTTCGAGTTTGGTCCAGGGTGCCTAAACAATAGGTGACGAAGCCCCCCCCCCCCCAATTCTAGAATTATTTAGTACGCTATAGTATATACCTTATATCATCAACAAACAACACTAAGCCACATCAAATCACCAGACAACAACGCTATAGTTACATCAAATAACCAAGTCTATTAAGCCACAAGAAGTAATAAAAAATCAACAAAGAACTAGAGAAAAGCAGAGCTGAGAAGCAAGCAATTGTCTCTTCTTGGAATTGGTCTTTTTCCTAGTACATCTACTCTCTCATTTGGTTTAAACCTTGGAAGGTTTACAGACCTAGGGGGATAGATTGCTTTTGTTTTATACTACAACATGACTACCTCATGAAGCCTTACAGCCAAATTTTCTGCCTTTTTCCTTCAGCAGGCGCCCCGGGGGAGGGGGGGAGACTAGAAGAATCTATATACTATTCATAATCATGATTCTATTTCTAATATTCTAATTCATTAGTACAAAAATCCAAACAAACTGGGGCTACATGGGATCTCCAACTATAAAAGAAAAGAGCAAGGGTGGAGAGAACGAGATCAAAATTAGGATTTTAGGGTGAGGGTCAGCATCTTCTTCACTTTCTAGGTTCCTAAGACATGTCCAGCACAAGACTACAACCCCGGGCTAATAGTGTTCCCAATTAAAATGCCGATGCATCATGTATAATTTTTTTCCTTTCTTTGTTGTGTCTTTCTGACAACTTGAGGTGGCTTAATGTTAGTTTTTAATGACATAAGGTATGATGTATTTATGTTAGAAAGATGGGGGTGGGGGATGTACACTAAAACCACCTGAAAATTTTCTACAATACAAGTCAAGGAAAGAAAATAAATTCTTGACTATGCATCTTATAATAAAGTGTATCAAGCTGTTCTTGCTTATCACGTGTCTTATATAAAGAAAAGCAAGCTATTCTAAGAACCAGGTAGTTAGAACTACTTTATTTGAAAATGAGAAACCAAAGAAAATAAAAATTGAGAGTAGGAAATAGCAACTAAAACACAAAAAGAAAATGAATCATCAACGTCAAACAGGTAGGCAAAAGTTACCTGGAATTGCCTGATCAAAGGCATTCCTTTCCTCTGTCTTTTCTGCAGCCAATATTCATGAATTGCCTTAATTACACTATTTGGACCTAGTCCAACAATAAGCTCCTCTAGTTCATCACTAGTGAAGTCAACCCGACGCTGGGAATATGCAACTTTCTCCAACATGTCCATTGTCCTCTCAAACATCTCCTCAGAAATTATCAGCAGCTTATTTTCATGATTATTATTAGAAGCATGAAATCTTGATATCCAGTCATCATCTTCACTATCCATGTCATATAGAACATGTGATGGATTCAACGCCATTTCTACTTCATTCTCAACCTGTCGAAAGTACTTAGGCGAACTACGAATAAATGGCGCTTGCATTAGATGATGATCACTCTCCTCAACTAAGCGAACCCCAGGGATAGGAATATTCTTAACAGTAGCAGCTCGAATATTCCGATTGTAACACTCTTCATGCATCTCCCTGAAAATCGCCCATTGGCTCCTGTCAGGAAATTCCAACGTCCAATCTTTTCCTCCTTTCCACATCATAGCATGGGTATAACGATTAGTGGTTCCAGGCTGCAGAAACTGATGTGCTTTAAATGAATACTTCATAGCACCAGAAACTTTTACCAGGAGTCTCCAGTCTTTATGATCAACAAATTCTAGCACAAGCTGTGCCCCACATTCTCTCCAACCCCTGTCCCCAGCAGTAATTAGGAGATTTGCTTCACATGATAACTCTATGTGCCTCGAAGGACTTCTAGAACCATACTTAACCATCTTTTCATCATCACTCCTTTTTCTTTTGTGAGAACGTGCTTTCCGGAGGTGGCTTCTGGGCTTTGAGCTCATATCATAACCCCCAAATGGTGCGACATGAGAGATCTGAGTTCTTGGTTTTCTGGAGCCATTCCCAAAGTCATTTGGTTTAAAATAATGCCCTTCATTCATCCACATTTTTGACCGCCCAAATGATGAAGAGCCCACACTATTTCTGTTCCGATGCCAAACACTTCTGGGTGCAGTAGGGTTTGGGCTACGTATGTTAAAGTCATTCATGTTCCAAGGCAAATCAAACATAGACTGCTGGCTATTTGGTGTTTCCACATCACAAGACTGACTGTCACCTTGGCCATGAGGAGGAATCTGAACACTGACACCATTAAAACAAGAAATGGACCCAGTTTCGGACCTGTCGGGAGAAGAATGGTTTTCAGAAATAGAAGGCCAAGACTTCTCCCCAGATTGCTCTGAAACTGTATGTTGGCAAGGGTGCCTCTGTGATAGCACAACACTATCAATCTCCTTCCCTGACCGTTGGGAGCCTACTGAAGTTCCAGTTACATTAAGCTCACCATCAAGGTCTTTCTGAGTGGACTTTGTCCAAACACCAGAACTGCTTATAAAGGGAGTGTCAGTCTCTTCCTTGGGTTTGGCAGAAGAAACAAGTGAAGAACCAGCCCCATCTCTTAAAGCAACACCCACACTGTTCTCAAGGGTACCTTCTTGAACCTGGTAAGATAAATCCACAGTAGGAGGGCAGTCAACATCCATCAGACTACCACAGTTTTCTGGACATTCTAGTAGAGACACTGAATTATGCTTCTGAAAGCTCAAAGAAGCAACGTTATTATCCATTAATAGCTTCAGATGCAGGCTTAGAAAGAAGGATGGTGCAGCAGCAAAAGAAAGAACAAAGGGAGGAAGTCTCCAGCACTTCTCATTGAAACTTGAAGATGAACTGTTTGTGTCAATATAAACTGATTCTTTAGATACTCCCATGTGCACAATTCCCTGCCTAGACTTTCTGCATAAACCCTGGTTGGATAGCCATGAAAACACATGAATAACACAAGGTGAAAAATCTGAAATTCAGGCAAAGCATAGAGTAAAAAAATCCAGATATGATGACATTGGAAGATTAAATCTACAAAAAACTAATCCATCCAACCTACAAAGACTATATCATCTGAAACCCTTCTCCCACCCCCACCCCCACCCCTAAAAAAAAACCATGAATGTACTATTGAATCAACATACAATTTGTAATCAAAGAAATAATTCAGATAGGGAGATATCATTAACTAGTAAGAAAAATCCACATGCAGTCACACTACCCATATTTTAGGCCCATTAAAGTGGTCTACGAAAAATTTAGAAGACAATAGAACGAGGGCCCGACATGTATAGAACCCAACCCTATGCCTATCCCTAATTAAAAAGAAAACCCTTTTGGTTATGTATCTGCATCACAGATTCTAAGATAATCGTAATTAATAAAGCAACCAACCACTAAATCAAACCCTTTTCCCAAGATTAATGCTGTCAGTTTGGCAAACCTGATGGCTAGTAGAAAGGAGGGTGGGATTATCATATGTGAATCAAAGTGGCCATTGAGGAAATTCAAAGGACAAACACTTGTGAGGCAATGAAGGTAGGGGGGGGGGGGAACCAACCCACCCTCAAACATGACAATTTCATGGTAAACAAGAAGTAATAAAATATGATTATGTTCACCAAGAAGAGAAAAGTAAAAAAGATAAACTTAATCAACAGAATAAAATAAAGGAAAAAGAAGGTACCCTATGCATTATAGGCTTCTCCGGAACAAGAGGAACCAACCAATCGCAGCCGTTTTGAAGCAACTTAATATTATCATATGTGCATTCAGCAAGAGGTAGCTGCTTGGTGACAGAACAATGCTTCTTTAGTTTACAATCCAAGTGGAGCCACTTTGAATTTTTCACCTCCAGAAAGTTGTATACCACAAAGATAAACTGCTTTCCAATGTCCCGAAATCCAGTCAGTTTAAACCTGATTGAAGTAACTGGCAACTGTAGATCCACCAACTTTCCATGTTCATTAGGCTGATGAAATGCACTAAGAACAAGACAGACAAAAGCTACCGCCTGAATCAAGGATCCCTCGAACAACATAAATCTCAACCCAACAACATTATCAACAAAAAGCATCTCTAGCTGAACCTTTGGCCACACAGCCACCATCTTACCAAACTGAAGGAACAATAATGTTTGATAAAGCCAAAAAAATTCAGCATTATGTACATAACTATATACAAACCGATGAAGCGGAAAGTCAATCTTCAATTTCCCTTCTTTTAACTTCATCAGCGAAAAGGTTGACTTGAAAATTCCAGAATTCTCAACAGACCACAGAAAAGTCTTTCCATCGAAAATTGTCAAAGCATTGTGACCAGATCCCTGGAGAGTAATATCATGCTCTTCTGAAGTCCCCACCCCATCAAAAACAAAACTTTTGCATCCTGAATGCTCCTTGAAGTGGCTACCCAATCCCTGCCTTCTCTTGTGAAATCGCCTCCTGACATAAACAAAGGGTGTCTTTCTGTCATCTGGATATGAGGTGCTTGCCATTGTAGATTTTTCAGTAACCTCTTCTGGAGCTGACCTACCTTTCAACAAAACAGAATTGCTAGGTGATGCATCAGTTCCAACTGACTCCACAACCAAGCACTCTCTTGGGGGATGATCATCAAAAGATATGGGTTTCACAGATTTCTCGACCTGAAAAGAAGTTTTCTGTTTCTTCATGCTACCAAGTGGTGAAGACTTGCCTCGATTTGTAGATCTAGCCAACCATGAGATGATAGGTTCCGAGTCCATAAAACTAGAGGTACAGTTACTATCCCCAATGTTAATGTCTTCATCTTGGTCTTCCACCTTTTTAAAACCCTGCTGAGATTTTTCTGGACCAAACTTACCAGGAACCTCACTTGGAAGTAACAAGAGCTTGAATCTCTCATTGTGGAGGTTAATCCATTCCTCGTCGCGGTCATCATATTTGACGTGATGCAAATTCCTTTCAGGATCATAATCAGTAACTAGACCAAAATACCAACTCTGATCTAAAGGCCAGAATACTTTGATCCTCCTGTTAAGAACCCAGTAAGCATCCAAATGCCCAGAGAATATCTCATAGAAGTGGCGCCTCTTCCTCACAAGGCCCTTTTTCTCTTCGTGTTGTTTCCTAGGCCGCAACACTCTACTGGCGACATCAGCAGAGGTGGACTCAGAACCAGCAGAATTATCCAACCCCTGACAAATTGGCACAAGAGAAGGCCCATTCATAGATAAAGAACTCGGCGAGGCATTGTTGTTTCCGGTAAACCCAGTACAACTTGGATCAAATCGAGATGACAGCATTCTTGCAGCATTCTGTTCAAGATTTTCCTCATCATCTTCTTGCAATACTCCATTAGCCTTGGCAGATTTATCAACCAAACTCTCAATCACATCATCTGGGCTTTTCTTCTTGGACGTAGATTCCCGTCTCTTTCCTCTGTTTCTGTGAACATTTCTTGAGTTTGGATCAACACTATATCTGACAGAGCCACCATCTTCATCCATATCAGCTGGGTTTTGTTTCTTGGATGAAGAGTCAAGCCTCTTCTCTCTGTTTCTATGAACATTTTTAACTGTTAGATCACTGTCCCTGTCAGAGCCACCATCAGCCTTCAAGGGTGGAGTTGATTTAGTACTACTGAAACTATTCTCCTTGAAATCATTAGAAACCTTCTTCTCTTTACCTTCGGAAGATGCTTTTGAGGTGACAGAATCATTGGCTAACTTATTTATCTCAGCAGAGCTGACCTTGCTACTGGAAGTCCCCACCTGCTCTGGGCTGTGATTACTCTGGGATTTCTTTCGCCTTGATAAGCCTCGAGGACGCTTTGGGATGTTATCATCCAAATTGACAGAAATAACACTTAAACCACTAGAATTTTGCAAATTCCCATTCCCCAGGGGGTGGCCACTCTTCTTTTTCCCCTGAGCCTTTTGGTGTAAAACGAATCGGCTTAGCTTCAATGCTGGATTATTGAATACAGATGATCCCAAATTCAAACCACTGCCACCTACCGCATTTGAACTCTTCTTACTCTTGTTAGCCGGTTCTAAACTACTAAGAGAAACCTCTTTCTTATTCCTTTTCTTCCTCTCTTGCAGCAAACCTGACCCCCCGTTCTCTGAAGGAGACTTCCTTTTCCTCTTCAGGAGCTTATCTTCTACCTCTCCTTTACCAATCGAATCCTTGGACTTCTCAACATAGAGACTTTGAAGATCCAAAGATCTCGGTTTCTTTGAAATTCCAGAGAGATCAGGTTCTTCTAAGCTCCTGTCCATCTACAAACACTCAATCGACAAAAGAAAAACTGATACCCCCAATTCTCATCTTCCATCATACATGTTCATTAATTTTTCTTTGTTTGGACATCCAGCACCAGATCTGGTGATGAAATAACAACGCAATCATCAGATAGACCCCGAAATGAAATCCTAAAACGCATGCAAACTGATCAATACCCAATTCCCACCAAGATCTGAACAGGAAACGTACGAGAATTCATTATTAAACCAGTAAAGCTACAGAAACACATACCTGAAACCAAAAGCGACATAAATTGAAACTCCACCGCCAATCGTTAAATATATTTACAGAAGACAACAATCTTCCATATGAATTCGAACTTTTGCCTCTGCGAATTCCGAGGGAACCGTCGTTCTTTCTTGAAAATTTCTTTTTACCGTGCGAAACGAAGAGTTAGGGTTTCTTCGGTTACACGAGAGTTAGGGTTTAGAACGAAAAACTCAAAAAATAAAAGGAATTAAAAATAAATCTCTTTCGAGCGTCTACTTCGAAATATTTCGACCGTAAGATCCATACCTGACGGTTCAGATTCTTCTTCCATGACTCTAACCATAACTGCATGTAATAGATCTCGACAATTTCGGGGCAAACGACGACAATCTGTACGGCAAAGATCATTCTCATGGATTAAAAGGACGGTTCAGATTCAATTTACTCTTGGAAGATGGTGGCTAGTTAAGCGACTGTAAAATGGCAATAAAGCATTTTCAACTTTTTCCTTTTATGATTAAGTTACAAAAAAGTCCCTATCTATTTATAGAATTTCTTAATTATCATTACCATTTGAAAATATAAACGGATCTCAGAACGCGCCACTAAGCCACGTAAATGTTGAACCGGAACTAATGACTGCAGTCAACAGCTATCAAAGAGAGAGAAATTTTTCTTTATTCCATTTGAGGTCCCCCCTTAACTTTCAAATTATAATATTATCTCAGGCGGACATCAGACAGACCCCGGTAATGGAAAACTTTACATATTTTTTTCCGCGGTCCCAAACGGTGACTTTGTCGACTAACGTGGTGTCTGGGTTTCGTGAAAAGAGGGTTGAAAAGAAAAAGATGGGAATAGAAACGACTGGTTGAAGTTTTTTTGCCTCACCGCTTCTTTCCACATCCCCACCTTGTTTGGTTGAGTGGAATTGTTAGGTTATTTTCCCAATTGCCATGGAATTCTCATCTTCCTTACACGGGATCTCTCTAGACCAGCAATATGAAATAAAAGAAGGCAAAGCTTCAGCTTTGATAGCATTGATGCTTGGTTAAGAATGAGAACAAGAGAGTTAAGAAAGAGTGTACAGCTCAAAGTGGGTAGGATCTGATATACCAACTAGGTTTTTTTTTCTTTTTTTGCTAGGAAATTTATTTATTGAGGAAAGATCAAGGCTGATAACAACAAAGGATACAAGCTAGGGAGTGGTAAACAGCGAATCAGTCAACACCAAAACAAACTGGGCCCACTGAGCTAGGTGATGGTCAAAACTATTGATCTGCTTAGGAATGTAAATGAGCCAATGGCTACAAAAAAGAACATATAACTACTAGGTTATTGTTGCCCTAGGACCCTGATTTATACGGTGAGTGGTGAAGTTCTTTGGATTAAAAATACTTTTTTTGGTAGAGGATCAAAAATATTTGTGAATCAACAAAATTTGTAATACAAAAATAGATCTTCAAAAATTTGATCCATCTGAAATCTTTAAGATACGGCCCCGGGGAAAGGGCCCAAAAACCCCCCCCCCCCCGGGGAAATGACTCTACCCCATTTTAAAAACCATATTAAAGCAATTTTACCCTACTTCTTTTGATTAAAAAATGGTTTCCACCTTCAAAACATAGTTATTTTGAATTAAAGAATTGAAAAAACAAAAAAGATTTGTTTCCCCCCTCCTCCTTGTTAGCATAGGGAGGAAACCAATTTTCTAGATTATGATTTCAAATTTGTATGACCACAAAATCTGCGAGAAGGATAGGGGACATTCGTCAATCTTCCCTCCTCTTTGGTTTCTTTTTATTTTTTCAATTTATTTCTTTTTTGGTGGTTTTTTCTCTTTTAAATAAACTTGACAAAGGTATAGTGAGAGTAAAAGGAGGCTATGGAGAGCACTGGAACAACGACACTAGGGGGCATTAGTATAAGACAGAAAGGTTGGTTAGTAATTGCAACGGGGACTGAATAAAACCCTCAAGTACAAGGGAATCAGAATGTTGATTAAAGAGAAGAGAGGGGACAAAATTTTTTTTTTGTGGTAAAAAAAAAACAAAAAAAAAAGGGGGAGAAAAACACAGGGCGAAACACACAACAAGAAAAAGAAAGGGGATTGGAAAGTGGCAAAAACATCCTCCCGAAACAGACGTGGCCTTCCTAGCTAGGCGGTCAATCACATTGTTACCTAACCTGGGAACATAAGAAAACTTACAGTCCACAATGGACATACCCAACTGGGTAATGTCCGATACAACCTCTCTTGCTACTACAGCTGTTGGCGTACCTACATTAATGGAATTTATGAGTTCCAAGTTATCAGACTCAACAACAATGTAATCAATCCCTTCACCAATGGCCAATATGAGACCCTCTCTCATCGCTAAGGCCTCCCCCAGCAAGACATCACCGGTCAGAAGCTGCAAGGCGAACCTCTCCTATATGGGCTCTAATGATGAACCCCATACCTAAACCATTAGAGTTAAGGCTCGCATCTGAGTTTAGCTTGAAGTAAGGTTCCACTGATGTCCTCCCCTTGGATCTCCGATCCACTTTCCTCTTCTGGACCACTTCATTTGGGCTTGAAGTGAGGTTGAGTTGTTTGGCCTGTAGGAAAGTCTCCCATTCCTTCACCGCTCTACATGCCGTCACATTAGGCTGCATTGATGACCCATCGAACATAAACCTGTTTCTATCCTTCCATATATTCCAGCACAAGTATGATGCCAAGCCCGCTAACTCATTAGAGCTCTTTTTCTCCTAACTAAAAGATCTCTAGCTTTCAATAAAACAATGGAGCTTTGGTTCATTTGGGGGGTGGTACCCGAGAGGGGAGGCGTGCCACGCTGCTCTAGCAAAATCACATTCAAATAAAATGTGATCAATAGATTCAAGGACTCCACCACAACATTGGCAACTGGGGTCAATATTGATCTGTCTACGAACCAAATTTTCAGCAGACGAGACACCACCCGCACATGCTCTCCACATAAAACTTGTCACCTTTGGTTCTGAATCACAACTCCAAATGTTTTTCCAAGTTTCTTTGCATACGTCATCTATCCTACTCACTAGAGTAGTATCCATCCGATTCTTGATCATATGGTATGCTGATTTAGAAGTAAACACCCCATTTCTTGTCTCTCCCCAAATCAAACTATCCTCTTTAAGGAACACATTTAATGGTATACTTAAGATAGCATCAACATCTTCTTGATGAAACATTGACCTGATCAATTCCTCCTTCCAACACCTTGTGCTAGCATCTATTAAATCAGCCACCCAAGTATATGCATCAGATTGATACTCCAAGTGTTTTATCCGCTTCTCAGAATGCGACAATATCCATTTATCTCTCCGAATATGAATTTTATCTCCTTTCCCAACCACCCAAACCAAGCCTTCCATCAGGTATTTTCTTCCTTCCAATATCCCTTTCCATGCCCAAGAAGCATTGGCGTTCTTTTTGCTTCCCAGAAAGGAGCTATTAGGGAAATAAAGACTCTCAAAGAATTCAGCCCAAAAGGAGGTGGGATTGTTCCACAATCTCCAAGCGAGCTTGGTTAGAAGAGCTTTATTTGTATAGTTGGGTCTCTGAAACCTAGGCCACCTTTCTCCTTAGATCTGTAGAGCTTATCCCAAGCTATCCAACACATTTTGTTCTTCTCTCCCTCCCCATTCCAAAAGAAGTGTGTGACTGCTTGTTTAATCTTTTCATGGTGAGAGCTAGGTAGTTTGAAATGTGAAGCTACATATGAGTTTAAGGAGACGGCCACAGACTTTATCAATACTTCTTTCCCCGCATGTGATAGTAGCTTATCCTTCCACCCTTGGATTGCATTGCATGTCTTCTCTCTTAGTTCTTTAAAAAGATCCGCCTTTGAGGTCCTTAACTGAATTGGCAAACCAAGAAATTTCTTCGGTCGATCGCCATAACTTTGTCTTTAATATACAGGAGAACCACCTTTTATTTTTGAATGCGTATTTGGACTAAAGTAAGGCAAGATTTCTCCAAGTTGATGCTTTGCCCACTTGCTTTTTAGTAGAAGTCCAAACAAGATTTGAGATTGTGGATCTCCTCCAATTTTACTTTAGAAAAAAATAGGCTATCATCTGCAAATAGAAGATGAGAGAGAGGTTTTGACTTGTTCCTAACCTTCATTCCTTTCACCAACCCAGCTTGTTCAGCTTTGAGAAGTATAGCCGAAAGTCCTTGAGAACAAAGGACAAAAATTGCTAGAGATAACGGGTCTCCTTGCCTGATGCCTCTAGATGGAATAATTATTTCATGAGGAGCTCCATTAATCAACACCTGATGTCTTATGATTGAAGACTTTGACGTCTTGACACAATCAGAAGGCGGCCAGTCCTTGCTTAAGATGGATGTAAGAATTAATTCACAAATCATAATTTTCTTCTCCTTATTCAAATACATAATAGCCTTTTAAATAGGCAAAATCAAATAAATATTTATATAGCTCCTAAAACTTCCTCAAAGCTTCCTAAAACTTCTCCTACAGAACTTATGTCTCAATAACTTACTAACATTCTACCCAAAAAAAAAAACTTACTAATATTTATTTTCCATAAAAATTTTAAATAATTAATATGATGTGCATAACATAATACTAGAGCTATTTGTTGCTTTAACATATGGTTCCAAATAAGTGCCTCGTGTCCTAATAGTCTTTGGAACATGGAGTATAAACTAATGACTAGTGATATGAATAAATCCTATTGAACCAGATGAATGAAGACCGATTAGGTTCACAATAGTTCAAATAAATCATGGTCAGGTCATTAATGAACCAGAGCTTAACTCGGGCCTAGTGGGGTTTGATTAACTCCCTAAATCTCTAGAAGAAATTTATAGTCAAATACAAAATGTCCAATAACTAGAACTGTAACATATTAGGGAATCAGCAAGGAGTCTTGCTCGAACTCTACAACCTCAACACAAGGAATACTCGTATCGGGTAAGATTCTTCAAAGTAAAGGACCTTTATAGAGTTGAAGTCAAACTTCATCGTGATACAACCGAGGTAACTGTTGCTTGTATCTCAAGATATCACGCAAGTATACGTATCGCAATCAAGTAATAAATGATAATTACAAAATCGATCCTACGGAGAATTATATCCTTAACTTTCAATGTAAAAGTAAAATTGATTTAAATGAAATTAACAAGGTTGATTGGTATTTGTCTAACTAATTAACCAAATGACAGGTAAAGAAAACTAAGGAACTAAAATGTAGATTTGAGCAATGGAAGAAACTTAATGAGTGACAAGTGTGTTAGGAATCAAGTTTCCCTTCCCCTAAATTTTAAAACACAAATACTAAAGCAATACTACAACCCCAAGATAAATCAAGAACTTGGAATGAATGGCAATATGGTATTTTCCAATACACATAAGCTAGCATCCTAAATCAACATCAGCATATTCCTATGAAGAATTGAATTAAGAATGCAATTTAAACCCAATCCAATCAATGGTAATGTGAGGTAATTGGGTATTCCTACCCAACCTACTAATTAACACAACCTAATTAAAGATGATGCTAACTCACACAATTCAACAAACACCTAGACTTCATTAATTTTCCAATTAATGAAATCATAACATTCATTCAAGAAAGATCATTCAAGAACTAAAATTAGTCAATATAACATGCTGAATTCATTAACAATAAAGTGGATTGCAATAAAACTAAAGAACACATGATTGATTACATATCAAAATTCAGGTTTAGGTACTACTATCATCCCAACACAGCTAAGATTTAGCCCATAACAGAATTCAAATGCATAAAACCAAGTATAGTTGACATGAGACTAGAAAATAAGAAGATAGAGTTATAAAAACAAGAATAAACTAAGGCTTCAATGCTTCCACATGAGCTCCAGCTTTCTTCTTCAGCAAATCAGCAACTCCAACAGCTCCTTGCTTCCACAAGAGCTCAAGCATTCGTTCTCTACCTCCTTCCTCTCAGCCAAGTCTCTCTTCCACACCTTGGTCGAATCTCCCCTCTTGTCCTCCTTGCCTCTCTTCTCTTTCTTCCATAAATGTCTTCAATCATTAGGTTAGATTTTGGCCATAGGATTAGAACTTTCCTCCTGAGATCAAGGCTGAAAACCATCATGTATTTACAAGAATTTAGTCCACTTAAGTTAGCCCTTTTTGGTCAATTCCATTTGAATTGGATCTGAGAATATTCTGCTCAGTTGTTGTAGCAATGCAGCAACAACTCTACAACAAAGTTAGAGGACATGTTCTTCTATTATGAATCTTCACCTACATGTTCAAGAGAAAGAGAAACAGTCAAATTCATCCATAAAAAGAAGGGAAATTCATGCAATGGTGACAAAAATGAACTAAACAAAATGCAACATGTTAAGACTAAATAAGACAACACCTAATGAATACTATCACTAAAACAAAGACAAAATACTCCTAAATCAAGCCATCTCAAGTATAAAAGTTATAAATCTTAACTCTATTTCATAGAGTTATCAGTAACCTCCTAAGCTATAAATACTCAGATCATCATCATTATCAGGTAGGCATTCTCAAGTTATACCCACTCGCATTGTGATCTACAACATACTTTCTTCAACCAAAGTCATGTTTCACTAACTTGATCACCGGAGGCGTAAATCAACAACCTGATCGAACATGTTTTTGCAAGTTCGTTCACTTGTACTGCTGAGTAGGATTTTGGAGCAACAATTGGGATCGTCTGTGAGAATTTGATCAAAAAGCCATCATGTGCACTAGATCAGGAACACTAGTGGGGGATGACTCGAAAGAAGACGGACTGGAGGTCAATAAAGAGGATGCACCCTGAGGAACAGAAGAAGAAGAAAAAAAAACTCCTCATAATGATGCCCTAGCAAGTTCATTCAACCAATTTGCCACCATTAATCAATTTAATGAATTGCAGAGACAACTGGTGGAGATGAACGAATTAATTAGAGCAAGCATCTGTCAACAGGTAATTCCTCCAGGAACTGGCCAACAAGCCAACCTTATAAATCTAGAAGGGGCACGGGGTAGTAGAGCAGCAAACAAAGAGATGGACGACCACCTCCGGCCAATCAATCTCCACGACCTTCTCAGCGAAATAAGGAAAAGGGCAAAGGAAAGGTAGGTGAAAAATCCCGACCATCATGCAAGGTAACGTCAAAGTACCCTCCCCCAGGAGATGATTATGATGATCAACAGAGTAGTTCTCCTTCGGTCGACCACCGAGAAGCAGATGACAACAATGAAGTTGCAGCCAAAAGAATAGACTATGATCAACGATTCGAAGAACTTGATGAAAAGTTTAAAAAGTTGAAGGATTCAGGTAAAGATGCCCTATATTCCGTACTAAAAGAAGATCCCTTTGTTCAGGCTATTTTGGAAGCAGATATGCCTGAAAATTTTCAAATGCCTAACGTTCACTTTGTTCGATGGGACCAAGTGCTCGAGATGTCATATTATACATTATAAGTCGGTAATGTCCTCATATAGACACAATCAAGCAGCTATGTGCAGGATTTTTTCAGCTTTGATGATCGAAGCAGCATCCAAATGGTTTTTAGGACTCAAGAATGGATCAATTTTAGATTTTGACCAACTTAGTTGAGTCTTATTATCGGTTCTAAAGTGGTGTTAATACAAAGAAAAGAGAGGACGTCCGGTTTTTTTTTCAAACAAGGTCATTTGGAATCAATTAGAGACTACCTCTGGAGATTCAACAATCTGATTATTCAGATTGAAAATCTAGATGAAAAGATCACCTTCCATGCTCTTTATCAAGGACTTAACCATGAAGGTCTGCTCAAAAGACTTATGTTAGACACGCCCAAAAATTATGCAGACTTGTTCGAACGATGCCACAGGCAAGCTGAGATATCAAAAACAATTGAGTACAGAAAAAGGGAATCGACCACAGAAATGAAAGTGAATAAAGACAAGCAACAAAATAGAAGCTCGAACCTAGTTCCAACCAAAGGTGGTCAGCCAAAGCCCAAGAAGTAGTCAGAAGAAACATACACTCCTCTGAATACTAGTCGATCAGAAATTCTCATGCAAATCAAAAGCCAAGGCTTGCTCAAGTGGCAAAGCAAGCTTGAATCCCATCTAGAGGAGTGTGACAAAAGTAAATACTATAAATTTTGTAAAGATTATGGCCATTGGTCTAATAATTCCAGGCAGTTAAAAGCCGAGATTGAAAAATTAATTTCCCAAGGAAATCTGAAGAAGTATTTTCGAACAAAGCAAGAAGCTCCTCAATCACCTACCAAAGATAGAAAATAGGCAAGGTTGACTAGCAGAGAAAGACGCAGAAGTCCTAGTAGAGGCCAGCCAAGAGATGGAGACGATAATCAAAAGAGAAGACAATCTCCAATTTATACAGTGCTCGGTGGTCCAACTGAAGAATCAGTCAGGCAAGCAAAGAGGAAGGCACAGTATGTAGGTAATGTTGAGTTGGAGAAACCAAACACTAGGGTTACCTCAAAACTTATTATTGTGAAATCCCCCAAAATCCTAACCCGAAAACCCTCATTGTAGGTTTGAAAACCTGGAGTGTGGGAAGAAAGCAACTGTGGGCCATCTAGGTAAAGACCATTGGATTGGATTTCAAACCAATAGAATTAGATGGACATGATGCTAAGCTGGGAATTTTGTCAAAATTTGGAAGGAGTTCTAACTCGGACGTTGACGGATTGGGTAGATGGATCAAGTATTTTGTGATGACATGTGTAGAAGGTCTCGAAAAATTAGGTAGGACTCTTCTATAGTAGGGAATAGGAACTAGGGTAGAGCTTGGGCTTTCAGGCCTTGGCTTTGCTCCTGAAACAAAGGTTCCAAGAGTTGGTTGACTACCTTGGTTACCCCAGGAGACCAGCCTAGTTCCGGGAGAAAAAGGGCAATTTTAGAAATTTGATTTTTGAAGCGCTATTTAATGTGTTTTCGTTCTAAGACGTATCATTATGATCTAAAGCCCTCAGAGAATGTCAGAGCTCATCAGAGAACACTC
The DNA here is from genome assembly GCF_041222555.1 of Hakea prostrata. Lineage (NCBI taxonomy): Eukaryota > Viridiplantae > Streptophyta > Magnoliopsida > Proteales > Proteaceae > Hakea > Hakea prostrata. Next base: position 17,158,699 of record NC_142607.1, on the reverse strand, counting down.
TTCATGGGCGAAAGACAGTGTGGAGAGTATTCATCAAGGTTTTTGAACAGCGATTTGCTTTCTTAAAGGCTAGTATTCATCTTCTTCGTTCTAGTTCTCTTTTATGATTGATTCCTCCTACTGCCAAGACCTAGTTGAAGGTTTCTAGTTATTGTATCAACCTACTTCTTCTACCCTCTTCACTCTAAAGTGAATTCTCGTTCACTCCATCAGATCCGTGAATCTTTCGGATTGATTTTGGAGAAGACCTAATATAGGATTCATTAGGTTTTCATTCTTTTTGCTTTGTTTGATGTCTAAACTATGACAGATCATGTTCTAGTATTATTTCATAATTTTCTAAGTATTTTTAAGTAGTTTAGAACCCTTTCGGAAAGCCATCTGTCAATCTAAGTAGATTTTGTCAGTACTCGTAGGGTGGTTGAATGCCCTAGTAGCCCCGGGCGACCCACCCAAGCGACCAAACTATGCCCTGGGGCAACTAGCTCGACCAACCACACCTGCAAGTGTTGGTCATTTGTTTCTCTTTTCAATGTCAGACCTCTAAGATTATTTCTAACTTTGAACCAACATGTTAATAGGATTTTTTAGGAAGCGTTAACTTACTCTTTGACTTATTTTACAAAGTTGCAAATAAATAGCAAGGTGAGGATGTTCACTTGCACATAACCATTGTTACTTTCTTGGTTGTTATGAAACTTGCTTATATATTTACGTGCTAATATTTTAGGGTTTAGGAATGATGATTATGACTCTGAAATTACAGTATATAAGTGATTAATGATGCTCTTGATATATGGATTCAATATATGACTTTATGGACTTAGATTTTGTCACATCCTCCCAGCCGGTACCCAATCTGGCATACCCGAGAGTGTGATCCACAGCCCGAAGATCAGGTATCGAGTAATCAACCTCCCACATAACCAATAACATAATCATGAACAATAATACTCGATGTGCGAAAGATAAACCATAGATCCAAATAAGGAAAGAATGAATCATATATAAATCAGAGTACTAAATATAATCAGAGTGTCTAAATCAGATAAGTAAAGTGAGGCGAAATCCCACTCTACAACCAGCGGAAAAGTAGTTCTAAAAGAGAAGAAACAGGATAGAATCTAATCCCAATAGCAGGTACAAAAGGTAACTAAATTGTTCTCAATCTTATAGACAATATCCCTATAAGTATGAATCTCATAAATGGCACAAGGGCGCTTCCACTCTATGGTCGGACTAAGCATTGTACGGAGCATAACCACTCGCGGGATCTTCAGTGTAATTGTCGTAACCGCAATCACCTTCCTGGAGATATGCCTCTTCTCCTTGCGCTTCTTCATACGAGCAGTCATGATATTCAGAACCTGTAGAATAGTCTAACAAACATAGTACAAAAAGGAGTGAGTTTCAAAGAAACTCAATAAGGCAGTTAAATCCATAATAACATAAATGGCAGGATTACAAAACAAACATAAATGCAATATGGTATGAGACAAACAATGAATGTATGAATCTAACTCTATATATGCTGGTCTCTATTGGCAGACATGCTTTAAGTCATAGCACCGTACTTCTTTAGGAAAGTCTCATTCACTAATCATCAGTTGGTAATGGGTCCGGCATCCCTCGGGACATTCCATGGCTAGGGGTATAGGTCACCACTCTCTCACATCACCATTGGTCTAAGTACCGGCGCATGTCAGGGTTAAGCCTAGCCAAATGCAAGTCTTCTACTTAGTTACATCAAGTCAGATCCAGATACGTCCATTCCTTGTCCCTGACGATCCTTTCCGGTATCCTTCACACTAGAGTCCTCATAGTCCCTGACTACGGACTTATCAACCCTATTGGTTATCCACATATGGTAAACGGGAAGCTCTCACGTCCCCTCACGGGTTGGTTACCGGTCTTGAGCGCCCGTGAGCCCAAGTCTATCCATATGCAACCCTACCAATAAATGGCCCCCACAATGTGATTCCTGTCCTCTCACGGGTTGGTTACCGGTCTTGAGCGCCCATGAATCCCTATTGCTACCACGGGTCGTTCGGTCTCAATACCCCTCCGATTAGGGTCTGACATAACGGGACATCCTAGCCAAACACTACTAGACCGTCCTAAATATGTCATCTAACAGTTTAGGAAGGTGTCCAGAGGGCATCTCCGGAAACATCCCATAATATTCCTGTAGTAGTCCAAGGACAGAAGTGTCAAAAGGACACCTCTCCTTTCCAAACCATACTTAAGCATACACAAGCATCAATTCATAACATCACATATATGGTAACTTCATATATGGAAAGAAATCAATAATTACAATCAACTTGTATATAATTGGTAAGTAAATCATACATGAGTCAATTCAATATAAATAAGTAATGCTACTGATATCAAGACAGTACCACAGTAGTCTAACATTATAAGAATCTAATTAAAGAAATACATTAACAATATTCAAATATAGAAACTAAGATATGCAATTTATGTTGTTAAAGAAGTAACCATCCTTACCTTTTATAACTTGCAAAGGAATCCTAAGAAATCAAGTAAGATCTTGACAAACTTGAGAAGAAGGTCCTAAACAAGTGTATACAACATATTAGGAAAGATCCTTGATATGGAGAGTTTATGATCAGACCGGGTTCATACCTGGTCCGACCCTCGACCCCGGTCGAGACGGAGAAAACCGAATCGCTCCCGAGCGAACTGGATCCAGAAGATGGCTTGCTGAAGAAGAAAGATTATTCGGCTGCAAGCGTGCCCTAATCTTACTTATGGATTAGGGTAATCACCCTGATGACAGCAGACTCAAACTGACGGTTGCGGATAATTATCATCATCAAAGGGATAACTATCGCATAACCTAACGGTTATCTGAGGAGTCCTCTACTAGCCCAAACTAGTAGAAGTCTATCGCTCAACGGATCTTATTGATAAAGATCTAACGACTACCCGAAGAAGGCTCGAGTGCATCCAACGAAGGAGATTCGAAGGTACACTCTATATAAACCTCACTACTATACAAGGTGAGGGACGGATCAATCGATCAAGGAGAATACTATCTGAAACTCAGGTTCAGATACATACTGATAGACCTAAACTATCAGCGTCCTGCTATCTAGATCACCTTTCCCGTTTCTTCATTCATTAGCTCTGTGCTTCTAGCAGAGCCGTTTGTGATTAAGTTCATCAACTGACTTAGCCTTCGGAGGTGGACTCCCGACCCCAGCGATCGGGCCACATCTGACGTTTTCGTTTTGCAGGACATCATGTGGAGATCCAAGGGCTGAGCAGATTTTGGACGCATCAATCCCTAACAGAAAAGATATCAAAACATCCAAAACAGACCAAATCTGGAGTTGCTGTACTCATTGGTCGATTGGATTGGTCTACTGCCCCAGTCGACCAATCAGTCGACCAATGAAGATAGTGGCCTACAAAATCAGAGTTTTAAGAAATAAGATCCGAATTTGGTGGTTCAAAAGGGTACTAAACAAGGGGTAAACTACATTAGTAGTATCCTAACATATAGAGGACCTCAAAACACTAATCGAATCAAGTCTTCAAATTAGGAAACAAAAAGTTACCATAATTAGATCAATCATGGTTCTTGAAGAATTCAAGATAGAAATCATAGACAAGAACAATAGGAGAATGAATCATTGATTCAGATAAAGATATCATGGAAGGCATACTTAGATCTTCAAGAAAATAGACCTAAGAGCATAAATCTAAATAAGGAAACAAAACCTGCCATAGATGTAACTGTCATGATTCATGAAGAAAGCATGGTATGGTAGAAGAGAAACAACTAGAGATTGATAGATCATGGATCATGTAAAGAAAACACAGCAATTGACTACTAATATGATCAATATAGTAGATCTAAGAAGATCAGAATTTAAATCAAAAGATGAACAAAGACAAGATCATGGTTTGATCATGATTCCTTCAAAAGCTTACAATGATCATGGTTAAGATCATAGCATTAGCCATTAATCCTTAGGAAGATCATGAGAGACAAGTCTAGAGATGTTTGCAACAGAGAATGCAGCATCTCCTCTACTGTCTCAACTCAAAAAGGAAAGAAAAACAGAGATGGAGGAGAAGAAGAGAGTGTAGACATACCTTTGATGCAAAAGGAAGAGTTTTGACGAAGATCCGTCAAGATAAACACCAAGGATGCAAGGGAGATGACTTGCAGAGGTCTTTGGTTCATTCCAAAGAGTTTGGAGGCAGAAAATACGAAGTAGACTCGAGATTGGACTTAAATAGAGCAAGCAAGACCTAATTACCAAAGACATAACCCATTGGTCGAGTGGATTGGTCGACTGGTCCAGTCGACCAATCAGTTCAGCAACTCCTAAACAGGGAATTGAAGGCCCAAATCAAATCCAATCCTAAAGGGGTTTTGCACACATATCAAGTGACTTACCTAATAGGTAGAAATGCCTTCAAACCATGATAGAGAGCACTCCAAGTCCATCAACTAATCCGATCTTCATCAAGATTCAGTTTCCATAAATAGAACCTCATCATCAACTCTCATGGATTCAAAGCCAGACACCAAGTCCTCCACTGGGATGGCCCAAAGCTGACTTCTTACTTTACTTTGGGTCACTGGACCTACAAATACAAAGTTTTCGGGTCAAGGTTAGGGCTGGGTTTCACAGATTTATTTATGAATTGAGAATGTGATTGAACCTTCTTGCTACGTGAATGTGAGTTGTAATTGTGAATTGAGGAATACTTATTTGAGTGTTTCTGTCTTGGGACATTAGTCGAGGTGGTATGGGACACAATCCTATGTTGCCCCTCGGCGCTTTTCACGATTACTAAATGCCATGACTAGGAACTCCAGTGGAGTTTGGTTAGAAACCATATCATATCACACCCTATTGGGTGGTGTATTGATGTCAAGTGACCCGTGGTAATAGTGTGGGGGTGGTGGGCGCTCAAGACCGGTAACCAACCCATGAGAGGACACAACTACATTAGGGGTCATTCATTGGTAGGGTTGCATATAATAGACTTGGGCTCATGAGAGAACATGAGAGCTTCCCGTCCATTATATATGGATGACCAATAGGATTAAGAGAAGGCGTAGTCCAAATTGGTTGGTGTCATAGGATACGTTGACTCTAGTAGGGGAGGATACTAAACCGAAAGTGTGAGATGCAAGAGGGGAGGTATCTGTACCTAGGTTGATGTGACTAAGTAGTTGACTTGCATTGGGCTAGGTAAAGCCCGACAAACACCAGTTGTAACAACCCCAATATTTCAAACCCAAGATTCGTATTGCAGGTCCAAGTACCCGAAGGTCTGACCGGAATAAGTTGTGGAGTATCCGGATTGAAGTCCATGATCCATACCCTGAGCCCATGGATCTGGATTCCACCTATGAAGAACATGCCTTACTGGGAATCCAAAGAAGAACCTGTAGAAACCCTGATGGACTGGGAAAGTGGATCACCAATCGGAGTTCAGGTGTGATTGAAGATATCTAAAATCAAGGTAAGATCACCCCCACATGTTGGTTAGGGTTAGGTTTGAGTTGGGGATCAACCCCTTGAGCAAAGCACCCAAGTAATGCAAAGTATTAGGGGGCGGTTGCTTAAGGCGGTTGATTGACCAATCAACCGCCCCAAGCAACTGCCAAGTTTGCTTGCGAGATTTTAAATACTATTTTGCCCCAGTCTTTTATATATATAGCCAATCTTGACCTTTTTACTCATTATTATATTTGGGATTACGGCTGAGGACGATTAGGAGGCAAAGAACACATGCTGGAAGGTGAGAGAAGTGTGATTGGTGAAGAAGATCCAATCCTTTGTTAGTTTAGCGTATCAATTGGAGGTAAGTTGATCTCACAACCTCTACATTCTTTCCTCATCTATTTGAATGGTGTGGATCCATCATCTTTAATGTGTTGGTAAGTTATTCATGATGGTTCTATTCTCCCATCAATGATCTTTATTGGATCTTGTATGAAAACAGATCCTTGCATCGGAATAAAGGATAGATTTGATTAAAGGAAATGATGTGAATATTGAATCATTAGAATTCTAGGGTTTTGGTTGTGCTTGTGTTGTGGGCTCCTTAAGTACGAATTTTGAATTTAGATAATCCCGAAATCAGATTAAATTTGGGAGATCAAAAGTCGGAATTTTGGACTTAGAAGTAGTCTGGAATAGTGGAGGTCGCTTGGCCAACCAACCGCCCCAAGCAACCGACTGGGTCACAGAACCCTAGTCAGTCCAATTGATGTTATGTTTTGGCTCTTGTCTTTAATGTATTTTTATAATTCTATTCTAGGTAATCTCTGAGGTTCTTTGGACTTCCTAATTGTGAGGTTTGATTGCAATTACACTAGTTCTTACATATCTACAAGTAAGGACACACTCTTATATATATATATATATATATATATATGTGTGTGTGTGTGTGTGTGTATATGTATATTTATATATATGCGATGATATGCTCTATGATGAACTGTTTGATTATGTACATATATTATTGTTCTTATAACTTGTTGTAGTAGTATAATTCAATGATAAATAGTCGAATATATATTGTAAATAATGTTTAGATGCATTTTCATTACTTTAAGACATAGAATGAATGGTTGTAAGAATGGTTGGTGATGTGATGTAACTATGGTGGAGGGTATCCATACTGGCTATCCATTGCTTGAGATATTAGGGGCTATGGAATGGGACACTGCTTATTGATGTCCCCAGCACTATCATGTTATTGGATAACATTCCTAAGGAGTCTAGATTGCATGGATAGGTGCCCACACATGCTACTACCCTTTCGATAGGGGAATTGAAGCCGAATGACCCATGATAACGGTGATGTGACTCTATCTCATACTACAGCGGTAGCCAGTCTATGAGGAGAATGAATGGTCCACTGTTGATCATGCATTGGTAGGGTTGCACATGTTAGGGTTTGGGTTCATGGACATCTAAGGAGCGGCCGGGAGTCGTGAGGAGTCATTAGAGCATCCACCCTAAGGGTATCAATCGGTACAGTTTCGGTACAGTACCAACATTGAATACCTAGAACTAGAACCGTATTGTACCGACTTTAAACGGTACGGTACGGTTTCGATATTTGCAAAAACGATCCGGTCCGGTTTCAGTATAAAATCGGTATGAATAAACGGTTTCTAACGTGGTCGGTACGGTTTCGTTATACAATCGCAGTTTTGCTACGCATATGATATGAGGTCCCTTTTTAGTTACTAAAAGAGAAAAAAATCTTTCTTATTTAGTTGGTTTAACCTGGATAGCTCTCCTGCTGTAGTATGGCTTCACATGAGCATCCATTATTGCAAAGGTATGCAGATGTGAGCTTCAATAAATTGTATTCAGATATATGAGACAGAGAACAGAAAGTCCAAGACTCCAGATGGGCATTTTCATGTCTGATAGAAAAGTGGAACGTGCAAAAGTAAAAAATGACTTGTGTAGGTCTTTAATCTGTGAAAAAACAGCTTAAGGAATCTATTGCAGCAGATTAATCTACAATTTCAGAAGTCTAAGCAATCAAAAAATGACTTCAGAAGTCTAAGCAATCAAAAAATGACTTCAAATTTCAGAAGTCTAAGACTCTAAGCAATCAAAAAACTATGCCATTTCCAAGTAGCTGAGGGGTTCGTTTCTCCCCTTAGCTCAATTTCAATCTTTGGTCTTCAAAAATCTCATTTTCTTTACCGGTAGAAAGTGGATAATGTCCAGCCTTCCAAGTCCTCTTGCTTGTGAAACACCAAGGCAATGAAGAAAGCACCTACATGGCTACATTATGTAAATAAAAAACATGAAACAAATATATTGACAAAGAATAAAATTTCATGAATTGACTGCACTTCCATTCATTAGCCCTTAACATTCACACTATCCCAAAGTGACCTGAAGATTTCTTCCTTGCCTAGTTTGGGATGATTAGAAATGAACATCTAGTAAATCTGTTCTAAAAATGAAGTCATTAAGTCATGAAGCATGAATAATAAAAAAACAGAATGGTAATGTCTAGTAAATCTGTTCTACCACCCTTGCTCCCTGAAAGCATAATGGATGTTTGTTCTGGATGAAGTCATGAAGATAACAAAACACAAACAAACCTGAAATGAAATTACAATTAACAAGAAATAAGGTTCAGCCATTAATTTACTACAGTCTACAAAACACTTTCAAAGCCACAACCAAAAGAAACCAATTAGACAACATCTTGACTTCCCCAATATTCTTCTGTGCTACCTAGAAAAACCAAAAGATTCCCCTGTTCAAGCTAGTACATACATGATATTCAAAAATTCAATTTGACAAGATACATATAGGAAAACTACTAATGCCCCCCCCCCCCCCGCTCCTTTACAGATACAAATTAGTAAATAATAATCAGAATCTCTACAAATTAGCAAATCAAAATCAAAATCTCTACAAATTAGCAAGTAATAATTCAAAGCCTTGTTAAAATGCATACCAGAAATGTCCAATTTGAAGGGGAATGCAAGCAGGAGAGTGGAGATGGAGAGGAAGAAGAAGATAACCCTAAAAATACTATTTCATCCCTGAATGACAATGTCTTCCCGAGAATTTAAGATATACAATTGGGCCAGGGTATGCCCCCATGCACCTTGCCATATTAAGTCTGATCAAATAGCATCAACTAGCATCAGAAGGCTTCAGGCATACTTAGCTGAGCTTGGGTGGGATTCACCATTGATTAGGGGCATGCATGTGGCTTGTAGTGGTGTCTGGGCGATGCACTACATGCCTCTCAATTATCATTGTACCACTTTGCTACAAACAGAGTAACTACTCAAGTACATAGAATCACCATAGAGACCTAGCAGACAAATTGAGAACAACAACTATAATTTCTAAGGTGATATCTGGAGGGGAAAGAAACATTAATAAGTGGTCATGTGATGTATGGGCTTAGACATAAAAACCACAAGGAATTACATCTAATCGCTGATTAATCACTTAATGGCCGCATGACCATTTGATATTCTTTTTCTTAATCTGGAATATCTGCAATTAATTTAGAGGATCTTTGATAGTTCATTAATGAAAATGGTTTCACCAAGAAAAGAAAACTGCTTTTTCCAGAAAAAAGAAACTGAAGTTTAAGATATCAATAAAGAGACTAAAGTTAGCAAGATGAAATGAAATAAACTAACATATATCACACAAATACATATTGAAGCAAACTGCAAGCTGTGTGTTTCATATCATAACAACATCAGTGATGCATTATAGAAGATTTCTATCGAACAGAAAAGAAATAAATAAACTAATCTTCTGCAGTTGTAATATAGTGACAGGCTGACAGCCATTGCAAATGAAGACGAAGAAGAAGAAGAAGAACAAGAGCATCACAAGAAGAAGATTCAGGTTGAGGCTCACCGCTCACGACTTCAGTTCAGGTTCAGGCTTAAGAAATCAAAACTCCTCTGCTCTTCAGGCTCACGACTTCAGGTTCAAGCTCACGATTTCTGCTCCGCACGATGAGACGAAGACGATGACTCGATGACAATGAGAGATTGAGAGATGTGAGATGAGAGAATCAGAGAGTGAGTGAAGTTAGAAGTCTCGAACTCGAAGAGGCGAAGACTTTGAAGAGGCACTGAACTACTAAAGACTCGAAGTCTCGAACTCGAAGAGGCGAAGAGTCTGAGAGAGTGAGAGTGAGACTTTGAAGAGGCGAAGACACAGAGAATGAGAAATCAGAAATCGCACTAGTCTAGGGCAAACTAAACTAGAATGTAAAATGACAATAATACCAATAATTTTCAGTACATAAACGGTACAAGTCATTCGGCCTAAATTCGGTCCGGTTCGGTTCAATACCGACGGTATTTGCAGCTGAAACCGATACCGGACCGAACCGAATTTTCAAATTCGGTTTCGGTCCGTACAGGACCAAATTTTAAATGGTCCGGTATTAGGTGGCGCGGTCCGGTACGGTTTGATGGTTCCGGTCCAAAGTTGACACCCTTAATCCACCCCCACAATATATGGATGAACATAGGGTTAGGGAATGGAGTCCAACAGCGGTAGCCAATCCGTGAGGTTCTCATTCCTAGGTAGAGAAGGATACTAAACTAAGTTGGTTGGTGCCATAGGGGAAGTATCTGGACTACATGTAGTATGTTACTGTATGACCTTGCATTGGATTAGAAACCTCGACATGTGCCAGTACTCATGCCAATGGTCGTGGTGAGAGAGTTTGGACCTAAACCCAACCATGGTTGATTGACGAGGACTAAACCCCTTACCTAGGATCCCAATAGAGGTAACTAGTCCGTGAGGGGTCAAAGTGACTAGACCTACCAAGAGGAGGGCTGGTGTTATATCTTGAAGCATGTTCGCCTTTTAGAGACTTACATAGTTAGATTCTAGCTGCATCCATATACTTGCATATCATTCTTTATATATGTGCTTTGTGAAATCCAACCCTATCCCAGCCCTGACCTTGACCCGGAAACCCGGTTGTTTATAGGTCCGAAGACCCGGAGTAAAGGAAGTAGCCAACTATGGGCCATCTCAGTAGAAGACATGGTGTTTGACCTAGAACCCATGGAGATTGATGATGGAGTTCCATACTTGGAAGTCTGTGCAGATCTGGAAAGAAAGCTGCACCTGACTGAAGATGAGATTAGTTGAAAGACTTGGAGTATTATCTAACTTGGTTCGAAGGCTTTTCTACACCCTAGGTATGTCACTTGATGTGTGTGCAAAAGCCCTTTAGGTTTGGTGTTCATTTGATCCTTCAATTCCCTATTTGGACTTTGCTAACCTGATTGGTCGATTGATTGGTTGACTGGGTTAGTCGACCAATAGTGTGTTAAATCCGAGAAAATCCAATTTTAGGGTTTTTCACTCTTTAATTAAACACACTTCGTGTTTCTTAGTGTCCTCTGCCTCCAAAACACTCCGAGAACGTGGGAAGACTCGTTTGAAACTCTCTTCGGTGATTTTGAAGAATTCTCCGCTAGATCTGAAGTCTCTCATCTCGGATCTGCCAATTCAAGGTTAGTAATCTCTTCGATGTCATGATTTATCCTTCTTCGATCTTGTTCTTGTTTGAGATTGGGAAGAAGATGCTGCATTCTTGCAACCATCTCTTCCATGATCTCATCCTTTTCTTTAGGGTCAATGATCATCATAGTGATCTCAACCCTAACCTTGAAAATTCTTCTTAAAACCCTAATCCTTCTTATGGATCTAAATTCTTAGCCGAATGAATCTAATTTTCATGACATACTTGTATTTGATTCTGATTACCTTTTTCTTGGATGAGATCTAAATCATCCCTAGTTTTTTTTGTGAGTTTTATAATATATTTTCATCAAATTCTAGGGTTTTCACCCAATTGGGGAAACCATGATTTCAAATTAGAAGGTAGTGATTTTAATCATTGTTAGTGCCTAATCTTTGCTCCCTTAGTGTTAGAGTACTATCCTAAAGTTTTCCTCCAAGTTTCGTGAAGTTCCGAACCTTGTAGATTGAGTTTCGGATCAAATTTCCCGTATTTGCTTCGTACTGACTCTATTGGTCGACTGGGTCAATAGACCAATCAATCGACCAATAAATCAAAAGCTCTGTTTTTCGCTCTGTTTGATTCGTTTGCTCTCCAATCTTTTAGGCTTCTTTCCTAAGGTTGTATCTATGATTGTTAGGGGTTTAATTGCTAAGTTTGGAACCTCTCTCTTTGATCTTTGCATTATCTTCAACGATAATTAAGGTAAGGACAATTATTTCATAATAACATAGATCGCGTATACTTTGGTTTCTAATTTAAGAAACTCTGAGTTTAACTACTATTATTGTATTTTCTACTTATGATGTACTACTGTAAGTACAGTAGCACTTCACTTATGTTTTCTTTTTCATTATTCAAGTTTATATGAAATGCTTATTACTGCATATTGTTTAATGATTGGATTATGCTTTTACATTCCCTTTTGTATGATGAGGTGTTGATTGTGTATGTCATGACTAATTTGAGAATGTGATTGATTAGGTATGGTTTGGGATGGGGAGGTGTCCTTTTGACACTTCTGTCCTTGGACATCAATGGAAATAGTATGGGATGTTTCCAGGGTTGCCCATCGACACCTTCCTGAACCATTGGTTGTCATACCTAGGGCTGTCCCCGTTATATCAGACCCTAGTCAGAAGGGTATTGAGAATGACCCGTGGTAGCAATGGGGATTCATGGGCGCTCAAGACCAGTAACCAACCCGTGAGAGGACAGGAATCACAGTTTGGTGGCCATTTATTTGGAGGGTTGCATATGGATAGACTTGGGCTCATGGGCGCTCAAGACCGGTAACCAACCCGTGAGGGGACATGAGAGCTTCCCGTTTACCATATGTGGATAACCAATAGGGTTGATGAGTCCGTAGTCAGGGACTATGAGGACTTTAGTGTGAAGGATATCGGAAAGGATGGCCTAGGGCAAGGAATGGATGTATCTGGAACTAAGTTGATGTGATTGAGTAGATGACTTGCATTTTGCTAGGTTAACCCTGACATGCGCCAATACTTAGACCAATGGTGATGTGACAGAGCGGTGACCTAACCCCCAGCCATGGATTGTCCCAAGGGATGACGGACCCACTACCAACCGGAGCCGAGTGACTGAGACTTACCCAGAGAAGTATGGTGCTATGACTTAAAGCATGTCTGCCTATAGAGACCAGCATACATAGAGTTTAGATGCATAGATACCTTATTTGTTTCATATTGCATTGCATCTTGTTATGTTCTGCAGTATGTTATTTATGTTGTTATGAGTTAACTTGCCTTGCTGAGTTCATTAGAACTCACTCCTTTTTTGTGCAATCTTTTTGTTAGATTATTTTACAGGTATTGACTACTATGAAGGACAATACGATGAAGCGTACTACACGCAAGGTGCTGGCAACAATGAAGATCATGCTGATGATCCCACGAGTGATCAAGTTGCGTACTACGATTAGACATAATGTAGAATTGGAACATCTGTGTTGGATTGATGAAGTCCCCTATTTTGAAGATGTTATCTATAGAATATAAAACTCGTAGTTCAGTTTGACTTTCTTTCCTTACTCTCCTTTAGAAACTGTTGTAATTCTTTTTAGATTTACGTGCTACATTCCGCTATAATTGTGGAGTGAGATTCCGCCTCACTCTACTTCTTTTGATGTGCTTACATTTGGTATCATTTTTCCGCACTTTGATTATATTGATATTCATTTCCTGATTTAGATCTTTTGTTTATAATATTAAAACGTTGATTATTCTATTCATGATTATGTTATTGCATATGTGGGAGGATGATTTCCTCGATACTTGATCTTCAGGGCTGTGGATCACACACCCGGGTATGCCAATTAGGGTATCGGCTGGGGGGATGTGACATGCTTACCCTGATACACTGTTGATATGTATGTGAGATGTGTTTCCTTACTGAGTTCGTCAGAACTCATTCCTTTTTATATGTTATATTATATTTACAGATGGGTATACCAGATCAGGAGAAGTTCCATATGATTGGAGCGACTCCTGTGAAGAGGTCATGGAGGAGTCAATGGGAAACAGAGATGTATGTGATGAAGCCACCTACGGATGCAGGAGTGCACTTATAGCACCCATTGATGACATGAAGAGGCAGATAGCTCGGCATTTTGAGAAGTCTTTGGATCAAAGCTGAATAGCTCCCTACATTTATAAATTTGAAGAAAAGACCATAGCCCTCGAGAGATCTAAAAGAATAAAACTGAATTAGTTTAACTTTTTCTTCCATTGAACTCGATCAATTTTGGAATATATTACTTTAATTCTTTTCTTTGATTCACCCTTGGAGTATTTGGACTCCTCTATTACTTATCATTTGAATTATTTGAATTTACTCTTGTTCTTGATTATTATTGCTTGCATTTATTATTATTGATGGTAAACTGTGAATCCTGTGACGAATCGGACCCACGGGTTGTCAGGCAGACCGATACCGGCGGGTGGGGTGTGACACCAATTCTCATACCAAGGGTGTGGTGAGAGAGTGGTGACCTAAACCCAACCATGGTGATGGTTCGAGAGGGATGCCTTGACCCCTTACCCGGGATCTCAAGATCAATAACCAACCCATGAGAGATCAAAGTGACAAGACCTACCCAGAGGTGGCTGGTGTTCTATCTTAATGCATGTCTACCATTAGAGACTAGCATCCATGAGAGTATAGTTGCATTCTCGCATTCTGCCTCATGTCATATTGCACTATATGATGTATTGATTTGGATTGAGATATTGGATATTTGTTTGTGAACTACTCATTGAGTTCTTTTGAACTCACCCTTCAGGGAACTGTTGTTTTAGATGACTATGCAAGTGAAGAAGAGATCCTGAGCTCCGATTCGAAGATACTTCCCATATATTATACAACTGAGGAAGCAATGGGAGCTGACAATGGCTCATGGTACGATCCTAGTACCAGTATGGAGCACTATTATGGCTCCGATCAACAATGATAAGGGATGCCTCATTCGTCGGTGGGACTATGAGCTGGAAATTGATCGTAAGTTGTAGGTGTACAACGATTGGAGAAGAAGGCGAAACATTAGAACACTTAGGAAATTTGAATTTTACTTTATTCCTTTCTCATTGTTTGCTTTAGATTTGTCATCACTTCCGCATTCTTATTCAATTTTGAGATCCTTATTACTTGACATATTTCTTTATTAATATTATGAGATTTATTTATTCTTGCTCATGATTGGACTATTGTGTGAAATGGTTGGTGATTGTCTAAGACTTGATCTATGGGGTTGTGGATCACACCCCCAAGTATTTAGGTGAATGGATATTGACTGGGTGGATGTGATAGAATTTCACTTCTAAAAACATGCAAGATGTCAAGACTCCTCACGTTGATGCTCTGGTGATTAAAGTAACTCTGGTTGGCACAAAAGTACACATAGTTCTGATCAATACTGGTTCATCGATAGATATACTCTCCTTGGAAGCTTTTAAAACGCTTTAATTAGACGAGAAGATGCTCGTCCCGTGTGGTGCTCAGTTATATGGATTCACAGGATCCTCTACTCGAGTAGAGGGAACAATCAGGCTAGACTTAAGGATTGACGAACACCCACAAGACAAGGTCGTCTAGTCAACTTTCATGGTTGTTAGGGACTTGTCGCCTTACAACGTCATTTTAGGTCAACCAACCCTCTGTGCCTTGGAAGTTATAGTATCAATGTTACACATGAAGATGACGTTCCTAACCACAAATGGAATCAGAGAATGCAGTGCTGACTAGAAATCAGTCAGGTAGTGTTATGTGAACTACATGAAAAAAAGAGCAAAAACAAGTAGCTCGACCATGGTAGTGGAAATAAGAGGTGATCGAGATGAGGAAACAATGTAGAGAGCTGAACCAATCGAAAGACTAAAAGGATTTGACTAAGTTCAAAGCGACCAGAAAGAAGAACAATTATTAGGGCCAAACAATATGCGATTTCAAGTCCCAGGTTGACCTAGTTTCTTTAAGAAAATTCAGACGTCTTTGCCTTGTCGGTAGATGATACGCTCGGCATTAATAGACAAGTAGTGGAACACAGATTATGTATTGATCCTCAAGAAATTCAAGTCATACAAAAAAGAAGAAACTTTCTCTATTGAGAAACATGAGGCAATCCGAATAGAGGTCCAAAAGTTGAAGCAATCGGGATACATAAAACCAATTGATCATCCAACCGGGTTGGCTAATGTGGTCATGGTCAAGAAATCAAACAAGTGGCGGATGTGCATAGATTATACCGACCTAAATAAAGTATGTCCCAAAGACTGCTACCCACTTCCAAGGATCAACCTTCTTAAAGATGTAACTGCTAGTCACAAGATGCTTAGTTTCATGGATGCCTAATCTGGGTACAACCAAATTCTGATGCACCCAGATGATGAAAAGTACATTGCCTTCATGATTGACAGGGATAGTTACTACTACAAGGTGATGCCTTTTGGATTGAAAACGTTGGAGCAACTTACCAATGAGTAGTAAACAAAAATTTCGCCGACCAGATTGGTTGAAATATGGAGGTGTATGTACATGATATGTTGGTGAAGAGTATTTCAAAGACCGACCACATTGCTGACCTAGCAAAAGTGTTCAACGTACTCTGAACATACAGAATGAAACTCAATCCAGAGAAGTGTGCATTCGGGGTCTCATCTGGAAAATTCCTAGGTTTCATGGTATCTCAGAGAGAAATTGAAGCCAATTCATAAAAGATTAAGGCAATTCAAGATATGAAGCCACCTAGGAACATCAGAGAAATTCAATGTCTGACTGGTCGGGTAGCAGCATCAAACAGATTCATTGCCTGATCAGGGAAAAAGTGCTTGCCATTATTTAAAGCTTTAAAGAATGTATCTAGCCAAAATGTAGGAATCTGAAATTAGGAATGTCAAAAGGCTTTCAATGAGTTGAAGGCCAAACTTTCACACCCTCCACTACTTGTCTATCTGATCCCCAAGAAAGAACTGCTTATTTACATAGCAACATCATCCACTGCCGTCAGTGTTGTGCTTGTCCAAAAAGAAGATACCATCCAAAACTTAGTGTATTATGTAAGTCATGTATTGATTGACGTTGAGACTAGGTACCTAGAAGTAGACAAAAAAGCTCTAGCCTTAGTCACAGCAGCTTGAAAACTTCGACCAATTTTCCTTTAAAGAAGATTTTACACCGACCAAATCTGGTTGGTCAAATTGTCACTTGGGCTATTGAACTTGGCAAACATCAAATTGAGTTTTGACCTCAGCCAGCCATTAAAGGTCAAGCCCTGATGGACTTTATAGTGGAGACTCAATATACACAAGATGAGATGGAGGAAGATGATTAGATCTTCAATCAATGGAGCCGGGTTACTACTACAAAGCCTAGGAGGATTTGAACTAAAGTATGCACTCCGATTCAAATTTAAAGCTTCTAATAATGAAGTCGAGTACAAAGCATTACTTGCCGGCCTCAGATTAGTTAGAGCACTTGGAATCTAGAATTTGGAGATCAGAAGTGACTCACAGCTGATTGTGAACCAAGTAAATGGAGTATATGAAGCAAAAGAAAAGAATGAGAAAATATCTTAGTCTGGTCGACCAATATAGGCAACATTTTCATAGACCTGTTAATTAGGCGAGTGCCAAGAGCAGAGAACAACCAGACAGACACATTATCTAGCTTAGCCACAAAAGAACTAGAAATTACAAACTAGTGGTCTACTTAGAAGAGCTAAAAAGTCTGAGCATATATGTGGTCGACCAAATGCAAATACAGGTCAAGTAGGGCTAGAGGGAGTTGATCAGTCACTATCTAGAGCATGATCAACTCCTAGAAGATAAAAAGGAAGCCTGAACAATTTAACAAAGAGTTGCTCGGTATACTATTAGAGAAGGCCAGCTATACAAGAAGCTTAGGATCTCCAAAAGCCACCAAGGTCCTGAGGGAGATATATGAAGGAATATGTGAAGCACACATAGGTTCTTGAGCATTAGTAGACAAAAATCTACCAAAAAAAAAAAAAAAAAGCATTAGTAGACAAAACTCTAAGACAAGGTTATTTCTAGCCAACTATGCAAGAAGATGCAAAAGATTATGTTCGAAGATGTGAAAAGTGCCAAACACATGCCAATATACCTTACAGCCTAGCTGTACTGCTGACATCAGTTCTATCACCCATTCCTTTTGCAAGATGGGGCATAGACTTGTTGGAAAATTTGCCAAAAACCTCAGGAGGAAGGGAACACCTAGTGGTTGCAGCAAATTATTTCACAAAGTGGGTAGAAGCTGAACCTCTGACATCAATAAATACGACCCAGATAAAACACTTCATCACACAAAATATCATATACAGATACAGAGTTCCAAAGATAATCATATCCAACCATGGAAAACAATTCGAGAACCCCAAATTTGAAAAATTATGCAAAGACCATGGGATCGAGCATCGTTTATCCTTGGTAGGTTATCCTCAAAGCAATGGACAAGTCAAGGTCACCAATAAAACTATGCTCAACAGACTAAAAAAGAGGCTCGACCAGCTAAAAGGAAGATGGGTTAAAAACTTCCAAGTGTCCTCTGGTCATACCAGACAACCCCTAGAACTACCACTGGGGAATGACCACTCAGACTTGCATATGGAGCAGAGGCATGAATACCAATTGAAGTACATGTCATTATTTATGATGTTGTCGGTTCCTTTAAATCTATTATTGTTGTTATGAGAATAGAATGTGAATGTATGTGAAGGGGAGAGGGGGAATATTATTATTCTCTCTACCTTGTATTTTCCACTAGGGTTGTGGGTTCATTCATTGCCCTAGTGATCTTATGTGATTGCCTAATTGTGATTGAGGAATGGGGAATGCCCTTTTGGTGTTTTTGTCACTGGACACTAGTGGATGTGGTATGGGACGCATTCCTATGGTGCCCTTGGCATTTTCCCTGATTACTGGTTGACATATCAAGGGCATTATCTAAAAGTGTTTCGTTAGGTGACCTCATGAGTACTACTACCCTTTCGGCAGGGTATTGAAGCCGGTTAACCCATGATGTTAGTGGTTGGGTCTTGTGTGTCAAGCAGGACCACTATCATCATAGAGAGGTAGGGTTGCATATAATAGATAAGGGTTCATGGGCACTCAACACCGGCAACCAACCCCTGAGAGGACATGGAGAGCATCCTGTCCATTATATGTGGATGACCACTGGGTTAAGTAATGGGGTCCAACAGATGCCTCCCATTGAGGATTCCATTCATAGGTGGGAAAGTATCGAACCAATAGGGCACTAGACATGAAGGGAGATATTGGATACTGAACCAAGTTGGTTGGTGCCATAAGGGAAGTATCTATAGACCGTATGACTTTGCATTGGGCCTCGGATTATCCTACACACGCACCAGATCTTATACCAATGGTGATGTGAGAGAGTGGTGACCTAATCCCCAACCATGGCTTGACAGGACTTTACCCAACAACCACGGAGAGAACCCAACAGATGTGCTTGAGTGCCATGAGGGAAGAGTGACTGAGACCGCCCAAAGAAGACTGGTGTATGACTTAATGCGTTTCTACCATAGAGACTTCATGATAGAGTTAGGAGCATAATATCATAATCATTCTTATATCATATCATTATCATTATCATTAATTACATTATCGATATTCATGTTATATGTGTAGTGTGGAATCTTGTGAATGAATGTAGGATATGATGTTGAGTTGACCTCACTGAGTTCTGTTGAACTCATTCTTTTTAGATGTCTTTTTCTATTAGATTATACTGCAGGTTATGAGGACTTCTTCCAAATGGAGGATTCGTTGTCGACATATCTTCTTGAAGGAGTGACCGAATAAGAAGTGGACGTGCATGGAGCTTCATGTCAGTGTTAAGACTGTTCTTTGGGTTAGATTCCATTAGAGAACTAGTCTAGTTAGTTTTCCGCTGCGATGAAAATTACTCTCTTTTCTTTTCAAAACTCTGATGTTATACCCTTTTGATTTGAAGTAATGGATGATTGTAATCATTATTTCAGATTTGATAGCTTTATATATGAAACTTGATTTATTGTTGTCCATTTGATTTTACTATAACATATGTTGTATGGAATTGTCACTAAACCTAGGTCTTGTGGTGTATCACCCCCACGGGTATTCGGGTATGCCTGGATACGGCTGGGTGGGATGTGATAAGAAGGTGGTATTAGAGCTTAGGTTCATACAAGTCCTAACTTTATGTGATATTAGGGGCATCTTGAGTCATCGATCCATAAATGACTTTACCTAATAGAAGTGAATAATAGGCTCAACATGAACTTAGAAAATTTTATCTTAATAGTTGCATAATGAATCTAACTGGAATAAGATACAATAAGTATATGAAACACGAAGTCATAAAGGTCATTTATTAAACAAAAGCATAAAACACAATAAAGCATATGAAATACTAAAGTGCATAATTGATAAAGTACTTAGGTTCTAAAATTTACAACCCAATATCAAGTGAAAGAGCGTGGACAAACACACATAATAAAACATGTGTTCGAAACATAGTAAAGCCGAGTCGAGTAACCCGGGGCATTTGTGATAGTAGGATTTTGAACCGAGGTCACTAACGCTTGGGTGGAGGCGGAGGCTTATATTGGCGAGGGAAGTTTTCCCAATTTTCTCCCTCAATTTCTCCGTGTTGGTGAGATCCACCCCGAAGTATCTAAAGATACGGGTCAAGAGATGCCCGTACCCAAGTTTGGATACCTCAGGGTGTTGCACGTTGAATGATATGTGTGAGATCAATGGGGATATCCTGCATATAAAGCGAAATGGTATGTGGGGAGAGCTTACTTTGTTTCGCGGAGAAGATGCTGTTGGATCTTGCATTTAAGCATTGCACGTGGTTAGATTTGAGCTAGAAGTGTAGAAGAACCACCCCCAAAGCAAGAGAGAAGGTGGGAAAATGTTGAAAAAGTATATAAAAAAAAAGTGTTTTTGGGTTGTGTGCAGCACGCGCGCACAAGAAAGATCCCAGAAAAAAAATTTACTTTGGCAGGTCTCTGATTCCAGAGACCTACTGGTCGTGTGGGCAGTCGCTTGAAGCAAGTAGCCCAATCCCCCTGGGTATCAAAAATAATTAAAAGAATAAAAAATAAAAAAGAAATAGGGATTTTTTTGGGGGCCCTTGATTTCAGAGACCCCCCTGGTTCCCTAAAAAAAAAATAATGATAATAATTTTGAGACTCTTTCATGTGCTTCAATCGGTTTGCATGCTTGCTTTTCAATTCAATTGGTTGGATTGCTGGAGTTTGATACAAGAGATGGATGTCTTGGACATGTGCACTTGTGAAGTTGGATATGAAGGACTTTAGTGCAATCTTAGGCATGAATTGGTTGACAGCTTACAAGGCAGTCATTTCATGTTCTGAGGAGAAAGTTCGATGTCATCTCGTTGATGGCCCTGTTTTTGAGTTCCAAGGTAATGTGGGAAAACATCATGGAGAAGACTATAGTGGCGGCACTCCAAGCGAAGGAACTAGTGGGGGTGCTAAACTATGGGCTTCCATAAAAGAAAAGAAGGAAGTGAAGTCCATTGAAGACGTTGAAGTAGTGAAGAACTTCAAGGATGTTTTCTTGATGAATTACCCAGAATACCCCAGGAAGAGAGTTAGAGTTTGCCGTTGAGTTGGTACCTAGAGCTGCACCTGTATCCAAATCACTATACAGGATGTCACCCATGGAGTTGAAAGAACTTCAAGGCCAACTAAAAGAGTTACTAGGGAGAGGTTTCATCCAACCTAGTGTATCTCCTAGAGGAGCTCCGGCATTGTTCGTGAAGAGGAAGGATGGAAGTATAAGGATGTTTATCGACTATAGAGAGTTGAACAAGCTTACCATCAAGAATAGATATCCCCTACCAAGAATTGATGATTTGTTTGATCAATTGAAGGGAGCCTCAATTTTCTCTAAAATTGATTTGCGGTTAGGATATCATCAACTGAGAGTGAAACCTAGTGACATATGCAAAACGGCTTTTAGGACTCGATATGGTCATTACGAATTCAAAGTGATGCCGTTCGGTTTGACTAATGCACCAGCCACTTTCATGGATTTGATGAATAGGATATTTCATGATGTCTTAGATAAATTTATCATAGTTTTTATTGATGACATCTTGATTTATTCTAAGGATGAGAAAGAGCATGTTGAACACTTAAGGTTTGCTTTGCAAAGGTTAAGAGAAAAGAAGTTGTATGCGAAGTTTTCCAAGTGTGAGTTTTGGCTCTCACAGGTAGTGTTTTTGGGACATGTTGTATCTGCGGATGGAATGAAAGTGGATCCATATAAGGTCAAGGCAATGGTAGATTGGTATCAACCCAAATCGGTCACCGAAATTAGAAGTTTCTGGGGAATTGCTGGATACTAAAGGAGATTTATTGAAAATTTCTCTAGGTTATCCGCCCCAATGACAAGATTGACGAAGAAAGGCGTGAAGTTCTTGTGGGGTGAATCATGTGAAAAGAACTTCCAAGAGTTGAAGAAGAGATTGACCAATGCACCGATTTTGACTGTACCTGATAACTTTGGAGGATTGACGGTTTACACGGATGCATTGAAAGATCTGTCTTGGTTGTGTTTTAATGCAACACAGGAAAGTGGTAGCCTATGCATCACGGAAACTCATGATCTTGAGTTGGCTGCAGTGGTTTTTGCTTTGAAGATATGGTGCCACTATCTTTATGGAGAGAAGATAGCCATTTTCACCAACCATAAGAGCTTGAAATACTTCTTCACCTAGAAGGAGTTGAATATGAGACAACACCGGTGGTTGGAGCTAGTAATGGACTACGATTGTGATATCCAATATCATCCGGGTAAAGCAAATGTAGTGGCCGATGCCTTGAGTAGGAAGAGCACTCGAGGAGTGACTGATCTTAATATTCTTAGTAAGCCTTTGCTGAACTCTATTATGAAGTTTGAGTTGGAGATTGTGTCGGAAGGTTTTGAGGTAATCCTTGCCGCATTGACAACAAGGCCTAGAGATAGGATCATTACCTTACAGCCTTCGGATCCTTTGTTGCAAGAGAAGTTAGAGAAGATTTCTTCAAACCCTCAAGAGGTGATTGATTTCTCTTTGTCTTCTGATAATGCTCTAATGTACAGAGGAAGAATATGTGTACCGACGGATGAAGATCTTAGAAAAGAGATTTCAAAAGAGTCTGCAAAAAGCTTTGGGTACTTAGCTGAGTTTGAGTACAACTCATCATCCCCAAACGGATGGGCAATCTGAAAGAACCATTCAAATCTTGGAAGACATGCTTCATGCTTGTGCAGTTGACATGAGTGGAAGTTGGGATGAAGCTAGGGAACAAAGAGTTTTGGGCCTTGAGTTGATAGAATCTACTGGAACTATGGTTGATTTGATTAGAGAAAGAATCAAGGTAGCTCAGTCTAGGTAGAAGTCTTATGCAAATAAAAGGAGGACAGATCTAGAAGTTCGAGTAGTCAAAAGGGCTTTTCTAAAGGTCTCACCAATGAGAGGTGTGATGAGGTTCAACATCAAGGAGAAGCTTAGTAGAAGATATACTGGTCCTTTTGAGATTTTAGAGAAAGTTGGACCGGTTGCTTATCAGTTGGCACTTCCGACATCTTTAGCAGGTGTACATAGTGTGTTCCATGTTTCTATGCTTCGTCAATGCATAGAGAACCTCGGAACACCTATTACCACAAGAAGGATTGAGTGCGGATTTGTCTTATGTAGAAGAGGCTGCTGAGGTATTGGACCAAAAGGACAAGCAACTCCAAAATCGAACCATTCCTTTGGTGAAGATTAGGTGGAAGAATCACAAAGTAGAAGAGGCCTCATGGGAGAAAGAAGGTGAAATGCAGATGAAGTAACCTATCCTCTTTGGCACCTCGGGTACGCCAATTTTGAGGACGAAATTTCTTTTAAGGAGGGAGGAATATGAAATCCCCCGGATTTCTACCCCTTTAACTCGTGGATTCAAGACCGAGAACCCGAGCCTCGAGTTGGCGACAACTGTGAGCCATTCAAGTCAAGCCCAAAGGATTGGAAATGGAACCGATGTTGGCGGATTACCCTTGTGATGACTCAACAACTCTCCTAGAGTTTAAGTGAAGAGAGAAGATTAATCACGATGGTGTAAAAAGGGTGATTTTGGAACGTCTGTAGATTGGCGATGGAGAATCTGATTGACACGAATAAGGTATCAAATCGAAGATCGTCGAAAGACCTTTCCAACAAGCAAAAAATCACTGAATTCGGAGTCTGTTCGGGTGTCCAACCATGGACTGTAAGTTGGGCCAGTTGGGTGAATCAACCCCCACGCGCCATTTTCTGTTTAGGGGCAAAAACGAAAATCCGGGTTTTTAAGCCCTAGTTTATGTTTTAACTCATCCGTAACTGTATTTCTTTATGCAAGAACGAGTTTGAGGTTGCGGGAAGAGGAGAAACCGAGAAGAGGAGCAATTTTCATTTTTCCGAAGGTGTTCTGCGTTTCGAATCTTCGCGAAAACTTCAAGAAAGGTTAGTTTTCTTTAATCATTCTTTTAGTCACAATTTTGTGAGTATTTTCTCTCCTTTCCTTTTGAGGGATTTTGAAAGGGAAGCATGTTAGGTTCATTGTTCACTCCTTAATCCTTATTTTAATGTCCCTTTCTAGTATAAGAATTATTGATGCGATCCCTTGCTAAGGTTGATGCATTTTGACTCTCCGGATCACCCACGGGTGATTTAGGAGAGCCAATTTGAGGCATTTTGATTTAGGTCAAATTGAATCAAACTGAGGACACCCTTATGATCGCTTTATTGCCAATTAGTTTCTCCTAAAGTTTTGTTTCGTTTAGACTTCAAATCAAGGGCGAAATTATAACTTTTAGCCGATTTAGGTTAAAAGGGCGAGTTAGAACCTAGTTTTTTGTTTGGGTTTTTACGGGAATATTTTAAGATATTTTTCTAAACCCAAATTAACTCTTATTTTTATTTTGTTAAGCCTCTTGCATGATTAGGGTAAATTATCCTTTGGTTATCTTCTTGTGGAGAAGGAAGTATTGATCTTTGGAGAAAGGAATCTAGTTGGAAGGTGAGGAATAACTAACCACATTATATTTAATTGAGTTGTTATTTTATGTCTTTTGTTAAATATGAATTGCTGTAATTTATGTTTATCTTACTACAATTGAGTGTGACTTTGCACGAAAGGAAGGTAAAACTATTATTTAGGATGTTGTTGATTCCTTTAAATTTATTATTGTTGTTATGAGAATGGAATGTGAATGTATGTGAAAGGAGAGGGGAAATATTATTATTCTCTCTACCTTGTATTTTCCACTAGGGTTGTGGGTTAGCCCATTACCCTAGTAACCTTATGTGGTGTCATTCAACCCAATTGCATATTTGATAGGTGTCTAGAAGTGTTGGGCTAGGAATCCCCATGAGTACTACTACCCTCTTGGTACGGGTATTGAAGCTGGTTAACCCGTGATGTTAGTGGCTGGGTTCTGTATATCAAGCAGGCCCACTATCATCATAGAGAGGTAGGGTTGCATATAATAGATAAGGGCTCTTGGGCGCTCAAGACCGGTAACCAACCAGTGAGAGTACATGGAGATCACCCTATCCATTATATGTGGATGACCATTGGGTTAAGGAATGGGATCCAACAGATGCATCTATTGATGATTCCGTTCATAGGTGGGAAGGTATTGAACCAATAGAGCACTAGGCGTGAGGGGAGATATCCGGACCATATGTAGTATGAGACCATATGACTTTACACTGGGTTTAAGTTTATCCTTGACACGCGCAAGATCTTATACCAATGGTGATGTGAGAGAGTGCTGACTTGATCCCCAACCATGGCACGATGAGACTTTACCCAACAACCACGGAGAACTCAACAGATGTGCTTGAGTGCCATGAGGGAAGAGTGATAAGACCACCCAAAGAAGACTGGTGTATGACTTAATGCGTGTTTACTTTAGAGACTACATTATAGAGTTCCCCATATTATCACCATGCATTTGTTTATTTGTAGTATTGAATACATGCTTATCTTATGAATTATGATATGGAATATGGATGAATATATGATGTGATTGTTAGTTACCTCACTAAGTTTTATGAACTTTTTTCTTTATTTGTTTGTTTCTTTAGACTGCTTTACAGGATTTGAGGACCCCTCCCACATTGAGGATCCTTTATCAGGTGGCTATCAAGACGGTGAGATTGGAGAGGAAGTGGGGGCACATGACACTTCTTGTTCGTGCCAGGACTGCTCTTATGGAGATTCCTTTCCTTAGTGTTTCTTTAGATAATTTCCGCTGCAACATTATACATTCTTTCTTTTCTTAGAACTCTGATGTTTATTTTGAAAGGAAGTTTTGGATATTGTAATCATTTCTTTTCATTCTTGATTATTAAATACTTGAACTTGCTTATTTCTTGTCCATTTAATTTTACTTTATCATGTATTGTATGGAATTGTCACTGAACCTAGATCTTGCGGTGTATCACCCCCACGGGTATTCAGGTATGATCGGATCCGGCTGGGTGGGGTGTGACATCATATATCTTAGAGAAGAAGAAGATGCTAACATTGAAGGCATGAAAGCCAATATAAATCTCATTGATGAAGTAAGAGATAAAGCACACATCACCTTTAGAAGAGTATCATGGGTGAATTGCCACTTATTACAATGCCAAAGTAAAAATGAGGCAGTATCTTCTTGGAGACCTAGTTCTTTGCTGAACAACTGTTTCTGATCCGACCAACCAAGGGAAATTAGCTCCGAATAGGGATGGCTCGTACATAGTCATTTAGCAAGGTTGCTCCGGAGCATATCACTTGCGTGATCTGGAAATCAGGCAAGAGATTCCTCGATCATGGAATACAAGCAATCTCATAAAATATTATCAATAGAATGTCTTGTCCTTTCTTTAAAGCAATTTTGATGCACTTGTAAGGGTTTAATCCCTAATTTTTTTTTATGTTGGTTAGCAACACAACTTCTCACTTTTTGAGCAAATAAAACCTTTGCTTCTTAAGCAAGTTACATTTTTTCGCTGATTTTTCGTTGAATAAGCAATTCATATTTTTGCTTTTTAGTTATAGTTGCATTGATCAAACTTTTTCAAGTCATCATGCTAGGGGGAAGTAGTACATATTTCTCGACCACAAGAACATGGCAATTTGAACCAGAAAAGTCACGAGCATTACACTTGATCGACCATAAAGAGATCGAGTAAAAGAAAGATACCAGTGTATAATATGCACGATCAAGGACAAAAATTTCATTACATAAAGAAGTGTTTACAAGGCAATAGATCGACCAAAAACGAATTACAAATTGACCAAATACATAAAAACAAAAACTGGCTGCTTGAGAAATCACTCCACAGCCTGCTTCTCCCTAGACGAGCTCTCCTCATCCGACCAGCTCTCAGTCTCCTCGGTCTTGCCCACAGAAGAAGAAGCTTCCTTTCAAGCAGGTTGGGAGCTGCTCGACGCACCAACCTCAAGGATCGACTCCCCATCGAAGTCCAAAAATCGACTACATGGGAGAACGTGTTTGACCTTCACACCATTTGGGATGAGGAACCTTCAAATAATCAAAGATTCTAGGATCAATGAGACTCTTGAACTTCTCTAAGTCCAAGTCCTTGAACTCGTCGATGATGCTCGAGAAGGTCTGCCTCCGATCATATTGGTAGCCTAGAGCAGCTACCTATGCCATAAACTGTCGACATTTCTTTGTTCAGACCCCTTTTTTATCACTTCATGGCGCAACTCATTAAGTAGGTTTTCAAAAGAGAAGAGGACTATATTAGCCGAGCAACCTCCTAGTTGGACATTTGAAGTTTCTCCAGCAAACCGAAGATTTCCTTCTCTTGTTAGAAAGCACCTGCTCCTTTCTGACTAGGGAACTTTAGCTTTCTTCAATTGTGTCTGGAGAGAGTCTTTGGCTTGCTCAGTAGCTTCATATGGCCTTTAATGGTAGCAATCTCTTCGAGCAGTTCATCTTCTCGAGAAATCCACACATCTCTGTTCGAATGCATGGTAACAAGCTCGTCCTCTTGCCCTTTCAAAAGCTGCTCTAAGCCATGTATCAAGAAATGACCTTCCCGAGCAACATAAATAGTCTCCCCCAATGATTGGATGACGACATAGACCATCCTACAACAAAGGATTTGACCATTAGAACATTCAATAACCAAGTCAAGTATAGACGATTTGAACATACCTCATGATCACGTTGTGGGATTGAAGTCGACCCATCCCCTGAAGGTAAGTCCGATTAGAGGGCAAGAGGACACCGACCAGCCAATCATTTGCAACCATGACCCTTCTTGGCCAGTAAAAACCAAGATGCAACATTAAGCAATCAATTTGTTTGGAGAACTTTCTCTTCAAAGGAATGAATGGTGCCAGAAGCAGAAGGACCAGTTGACATTGACGACAAAGTCAGGATTGCTGCACCAGTGTCAATTTTGGCACTAGGGGGCTCCTGGACCACCTGTTCCACCATAGGGTCCCTGCCCGGACCACTCGAGCTTCTCTACCTTTTTGCTAGGCCCAGGAGGAAGATCAGATGCTCCCGATACTCTACCCTCTTTACCAAACGAGAACTTTGTCTCTTCCATGACGAAGAAGCACAAGAGCCCCGGCCTTTGTTTGGCTTGGTCGGATGCCATGACTCCACATCCTTGAAATCCTTTTCAATAGTGGCTGCCTCGAACTCTTCTTCCCCAAGCAACATTACATCGCAACAACCAAACAAGTAAGGCTAGAAAAATTCACAATAAAAGGGAAGAAACCTACCTACTATTATCAAAAAAAGGGAGAAGCTCACCAATAAGAAAACCCCAAAAATGAAGGATGCTTGGGTATTCCAGATAGTATCCATTTACTGCTCGAAAATTCCGGTCGTCGGTGGGGATCTGCAAGATTCAATCCTTGGCTACTTGCTCAGATTCGCTCAAAGTTGGAAAGTTATTCAACCCTTCTAAAGGGCCTTTAGACCATGTGGTTGGGAATGTAGGAAGGGAATGAGGTTGAGCTAAAATATATCTAGGCCTCCACTCTTTGGTGTTGGTCAGTGAGGTCTCTTCTCTGACGAAGGCACCCTCCCAACCGGACTGAAAGGAAGTTTGCTTCAAGACATAGAACCAAGAATCTTATTCTTGTTTCTTGGCCATGAAAAACTAAAGGAATAAGTTAAGGGTAAAGGTAATGCCAATGTCAGGGTGTTGGCAAAAATCCTAGAAGTAGATGATGTTTTGCCAACTGTTGGGCGCCAACATCCCTCGACACGTACTGAAGTGGTTAAGAATTTGCTCGAAAACAGCGTGTCGAGAAGTCTAAATCCACTCCTGAAAGCATCTTTATAAATAGCAAATGACACTAAAATTTTAGTAGTGAAGATAAAATTAGTTAAAAGAAATTCTTTGATACCCATAAATAGAAAATCAAATTTGTAGGATGATAGATGTCCCACAATAAATTTCAAGTTTTTAGATTTTGCTATTGAGTAAAAAAAAGTTTAGCTCCTAATTATCTTGGATCTATAGACAATTCTATAATACCTACCATTCTACCAAAATGATCATCAACGATAAAGTTGATCTACATCCCGTTGTAGAACATTTTGCTTTTGTTGAAAATGATTTACTTATTAAGTCAGTGTTTTGTATAGGTTTTTTTTTTTTTTAACTCAAATAAATATTTTTGGCAGTATTTGGTATAATTTATATAGTCCATTTTTATTCATAAATGATAAAAATAATACCAAAACAAAAACCAGCTCAGTCTGCTTCAGTTTTTATTTTTATTTTAATAGATTTTTTTTCTTTTTTTGGTAATCCTTATTTTAATAGAAATCAATCTTAGTTGTTTTTGCTCTCGTAGTTATCTCACAATCTCAGTCTCCATATTGATATTCCTTTAAGAGGAACTTCTCCCGAGTCCAAAAATTATCCTATATCAGAAACCGCCAATACACCTAACTTGGAGTGCTGGAGGAAACAATAGAAAATATAAAAATCCAAAAACAATAAGGGAAAAGAAGTTTTGCCATAAAAAGATAGAGATTCAAAACCCAGCATAATTAACAACAGACATTCAAATCCACAAGTAATTTTAAAAAATTAAAAAATTAAAACCCCCAGAACCGAACTCGAAACCAAAACAGTAAATAACGGAAAGGATTTTGATTTATAAGGGCATGATCTTGGGAGATTCCATTACTTGATGGTTTGGTTCTGTGTATTATGTTATTTCTTTTATCATTCATCTTTCTCTTTATTTTTTTATTATTTATTATTATTTTTTTGTATCTGAGGTTCATTTGGGCCAGCATAGACGAACTTATTTTTTATTTTTATTATTTATTATTATTATTATTTGTATCTGAGGTTCATTCGGGCCAACATGCATGCACCTCAATTACATCCTAAGGGGAATTTTGTCATCTGCAAGGATCGAACCCAAGACCTCTCCATGAGAAGTATGAATCTTACCACTTTACCAATCCTACATTGACTAATTCTTGAATTTTTGTTTGGCTATAATTTTCAGAACATAGAAAAAAGGGAATTAGGAAAAGAAGATAAGCCATGACCTATCCCTAAGGCTGCGTTTGTTTGCTGGAATAAAGGTGGGGTGGGAAAATTCTTGAAAAGAGTGTAGATTTCTTACGTTTTCCTTAAATCCCAAAATGGTAGATTGTTTGGTTGTTTGGAGTGGGAAAAAAATATGTGGGTCCCATGTATAGTGGGGTGAGGGAGAAGGAAAAGAAAAGAAATGGTTTTATGGAAAAGTGATAGTAGTGAGTCTCACTTTTTACTTTTCCAAACTTTCCCACAAAATCCCATCAAATATGTGGGGTTTTAAAAAGTAATGGGGTGGGATAATTGGGCTGCCACCTCACCAAACAAGCTTCCTTGAATTCCTTGATTTAAGGAAGTTTGTCTCTCATTTTCTCACCCCAAGCAACCAAACATTCTACAATTTTGGGATTGAAGGGAAAAGTAAGAAATCTACACTTTTTTCAAGAATTTTCCCACCTCACTTTTATTCCAGCAAACAAATGCAGCCTAAAGAAATCTTCTAGGATGTGGAAAAAGCTGCCTGAAATTTTGTGTGGGGTGATACTCAAACCCAACGTCGAACCCATTTATTGAGTTGGGAGAAACTTTGTATGTCGAAGGAACTTGGAGGGTTAGGATTCTAAAATTTGGTTCAGGTGAATGATGCCTTTCTAATGAAGATAATATGGACTTATCTTGGTTGGGAGAACATGCGGACAGCTATACTAAAAGCAAAATATGATACTGGTTTAAGGAAGGACATGTTTGCTATGTGCCCAAATGACTACACCCGTTTGGAAAGCAATGTGTTGGATGGCTAAGGATGTTCTGTCGAACTGCAGATACGTCGTTGGAGATAAGAAAACTTTATTTTGGGAAGATAATTGGCTCTACCCAGGCACAAAGCTAGCTGATTTGGCCATAGAACTTGTGTCAAAATCGATGGAACATGAAACAATCCAACAATACGTTACCAATGAAGGCCTAGATTCCCATGATTGAAGATGGTAGAGACACATTGATGTGGAATCATACTAAGGATGGCTACTTTTCAATAAGTGATGCATGTTTATCTGTAGAAATTTCACAGGAGAGCAATCTCAACAATGGATTTGATGACAGATATTGGAAGACAATATGGAGTCTCAAAGTTCTGTAGAGATTGTGTAATATTATGTGGCTACAAAGTTAGACTGTCTCTTGTCAAATGCAAGGTTGAAGAAAATGTAACTCCAAGATCATGAAGCATGTGAATTATGCCTCAATGAAAATGCATCCCTACATAACTACTGGCAAATATATTTATGAATAAAAAATCTATTTTACCTTGTGTTACCAAACGATTTTTGTATTTTAGCCTAAAATGGGTTTTCTTACTGATTTTTTTTGAAAAAAAAAGGTAAAAATAAAAAATAAAAAGTCATGCCAAACAAAGAGACACTTATTAGAGTAATGCATGAGATTAACATTCTAATTTGACTAGGACTTTATCAATAATAAACTGAAAATCTTTTAGAGAAATGATGAGATAACAATTCATGAAATCACACAATTTTTGCTGATCCTGGTGAGATACATTATTAATTAAACTAAAATAAAGCCCACGATTCACATCTTTAACAGAGGGAGCTGGAAAAAGCAGAAATGCGGAGTCTACTCTCTCACTCTTCATTGCTGGGGATATCCTCTCTCTGGTCTGCCAGAGCACTCACCAGCTCACGTTCTCTCCTGCAATTTTACCGTTTTCGATTTTCAAATCTCTTGAAAGAATCAGAAATCTCCGAGTGTCGACGAAGCTTTGCGATCATGGCTGGCAGCGAAGAGTTTGTAAAGGGAAATGTCTTCCCCAATGGAGTCGCTGTCATCACGCTCGACCGCCCCAAGGCTCTCAATGCTATGAATTTAGGTCTCTGCTGATACTTTGGTGCTCTCAGTTTCACTTTGTTTGAGTTGCAATCTTTGTGATTGAAGTTTTCCTCGTGGTGGGGGAACTATAGTTGTGAGATTCTGACAAATTGCTTCTGTTTTTCCTCTTGAATTAGTTCGGAGGATTTGGGTTAGGTTTATTTCTGAAGAGAGAAGTCTACAATTTTGTTTTCATGGATGCATTTCGCGTTTCTGATCTTTAGATTACCTAATTCGTCCATGGAAACTATTTGGAGAAACAGTAGAAGTTGGTCTTTGGGGTCGGTATTGCAGCAAAGATTTTGATGGATTCATGCTTTTGGATGTGTTCTCACTATTTAAATACTTTCATTTAGTACGTGCCTAACTATTATTATGACTGATTTGACATTTTACTGAATTTTACGGCAGATATGGATTTGAAGTATAAAAGTTATTTGGAAGAATGGGAAACGGATCCTAGAGTAAAATGCATTCTGGCGGAGGGCAGTTCTCCTCGTGCATTCTCAGCAGGTAAACAAAGGGGAAATTTCTTTTCTTCTTTTTCCTCCCGCGGGTTTGCTATTTATTGCTTCTTGTAGCATGTTTTCATTTTCTCCATTCATTTTATTCTTTTACCAATTTTGATGTCTTCATAGGACTTTTCCTTTTGGGTATTTTGTATAGTTTGAGGGTATGATCATTCGTGATCAATGCAGGAAAGGACATTGTGGGTTGTTGCTGAAATCAGAAGGACAGAAGCACTCCTCTTGTGCCAGAGGTCTTCTTCATAGTGGCTTGTGTCACTTTTGTCTGTTGCATTGTTGCATGACTGTGGTGTTTATTAGGTGTCTACTACATGGCTGTATACTGCTTCATAGTTGTTTGATTGTTTGACTTGCTAGATATGCATCCATTTCATAACGAGTGGCCTTTAGTTTGATCTGTAGGTGGTGATGTGAAGCAGATCATATCCAGACGTCAAATGTCAGATATAATTGAGGTATTGACGTTTATGTTAAGTTTTTATATTCTGTACTTTAGCTAAATGATGGTTCCCCAATTTTTTTTACAATTCAACTTGTAATGGCTATTGTAAGGAGGGGCAAACAGAGGCATACTGTCAAAAAATAGGCATGTTGGAAGCAGAAATTCTAACTAGGATGAAGAATTGGTTTGCCATGGATTAATTTTGGTCTCAGAGCCCATCCTGATTTCTGGGATTTTATTTTATCTTACTAAACACTGGTATGAGGTCTCTTAGTTTTGGAACTCCAAATAGCACATGTGTTTCACATTTTATTTCATGCATCATGATATTGTTCTGAGAAAACTAAACGTGCAAGATGGAAGAAATATACTTAGAATATGCTGCCTAGATGGCAATTGTGCAAGTGTTGTATTACTAAGATGTGAATATGTGATCTTTGTAGGTTAATAAAGTCTAGGACGGTATGTATGTACCTTAGACCTGGCTTAGGAACCTGTTTTACTTTGTTAATTGCCAACACAAGGATCCAATATTTCAGAAAGAAGTTGGAGAAAATAGATATATTGTGAGGTGTCTCATGGAGTTTTAGAACTGTAAAATGTTGTACATTTAGAAGAAGGAATTTCAGTTGGATAACATGAATTGGAGTTGTTACTGAGATGACATATTTGTCTCCCTTTTTTTTTTGGGGGGGGGGGGTGAAAATTGTGGGTTTTGTCTAGGGAACATGTATGATTTTATGAATGTCTTTCCTTTGGTTAGTTTTTGTGAAAATCCTCTAGCCTAGAATGCTGAATTTTGTTAACATGAGGTCCAGATTGTTCAAGATAAGGGATTGGAAAGTGAGGTTACCATGATCTGTTTTCCCATGTCCATTTTGTTATTGCTCAATAAGGTGCAAGTTATTGCGTCTTGCTTGGAAAGTAGTTTTAATTGCTGATGTTTTTCAGCTAAGGCAGGTGGGGCTATGTGGAGATGCTTATCTCCTCATATTGGCTGATGTTTAAAATGTACAGATTTCATTGATCTTTAACTTCTGTACTTTTGCCTCGAAATTATGGAGCCATAATTGATGCTGTTTCTTGTGGCGTGGGTCTTCCCTAAGGACATTGTGCAGGCAAGTTGGTTTGGGTCCTTTGGCCCCAGGGAAGAGGGTTGGATTCCTTTGTCGGTCCTTTTTCCATGCTACGAATTTGTGATGTAATCTTAGTGAGAGTGGCGCACCAGATCTTGTCTTCCTGAATGTTCCTAACCTCTTTCTGTTCAATTGTTAGTCGCGAATTCCATTATGACCCAATGGCATCCTCTTAGGAATTCAAATAGTGGCTCTTTATGAAATGCTGGCCCTTCTGGATTCAAAGGGGGTGATTGGAGGTGCAGTAGGTCCTAATTTAAGACTTGACTCTGTTCCCACAGGAGAGGACGAGTCTACTAGCAAAATTGCCTTCCCTGCATGTCAATTTAGATTTAGTTCTGAAGATGGGTTTGACAACCTTATAATGGAAGGAGGTGCAACCAACGTTATTTGAGGCATGAAGAAGAGTGATATTCGTTAGAGCTTTACACCTTTACCCCTTTACCCCACCTGCTTGGACATGCTTGAACATCTTCTTCAGTGGCAGCCAAGAAAATGTAATGAGATCAATGATGATTTGGCTAATCATCGCATTGTCCATCCTATGATGTTTTGGGATGATTTACCTCTTTGGGAGAGGTGCGTCCGGGTCTTGTGTGATCGGGGTATTCCATTAAAGCTTAACGGAAAATTTTATAGGACTGTTGTTTGACCAACTATGATGTACGGTGCAAAGTGTTGGGCTGTTAAAAATAATCATATAGATAAACTCATTGTAGCAGAAATGAGGATGCTAAGATGGATGAGTGGCAAAACTAGGAAGGATAAGATAAGGAATGATCATATTAGAGTTGGTTTGGGAATTGCTCTCATAAGTGATAAGCTTCGAGAAAGTCGTTTGAGGTGGCACATCCACGTTCAACGGAGATCTATAAATGCCTCTGTACGGAGAAGTGATATAATCTAGATTGAAGGGACTATAAGAGCTAGGGGTAGATCTAAGATAACCTTAAGAGAAGTGATGACAAATGATATGCATAGCTTACGCCTTGTAGCTAGCGTGGCCTCAAACAGAATTGATTGGAAGGCAAAAATCCATGTAGTCGACCCCATTTAGTTGGGACAAGGCTTATTGTTGTTGTTGTTACCTCTTTGAGAGTATGTTGATGTTCCTTCCCCCCCCCCCCCCCAATCCTCTTTTGGGTTCTTTTTTATTGAGTCCTTTTGCTAGTTGTGGTAGTGTTTTAGTCAATTTTGTTACCATATTTAGCATTACTTATTCTCTTATTAAGTTTTTTGTTTTTGTTTTTTTAATTTATTTCTTTATTTATTAATAAATTTAAAGTAAATAAAGGTAAGTCCCACCAGATTGAGAGATAGGAGCTTCCATTGTTATAGACCCAAGCTTTACCATTGTTATCGACTGGAGCTTTACCCATATAACAGTTTAATAGTTTTAAATGTTTCTTTTATAGCCTTGCCTTAGTATCCTAATCCTTTGGTAAAATAATATGAATATGAATTATCCTACCTGAACTTTTATTAATTATTTTTTTGGTGGGAATACAAACTGTTTGTGGTGTGGCCTCTGCCAGCACTCCCATGGGTATATCTCTTTGCTGCTCATATGAAATGAAGTTGAATGAAACATCTTCAAAATTTCAGTAATTTTGGTACATTTGTGAATTTTAGAAGCCTGAGGGTGTTTTGTGTATTTTTAACATTATAAAGACATACACCCCAACGACATTTCGCACACCACTGACCATGTGCAAATCAAGACCAATAGTAAAAGATAACCTAGGAAATGTGTTTATTTGCCTTAATATAGGCTGTCCACGAAAAGCCAGGTCCAAATCAGCCTTAAAACCCATTGATACTATTTTGCTGAAATTTCGGTCGAAAATTTGACATGTCGGTGTTTTGACCAAGAAATGATTTTTTGAACCTTGGTTTTGAGGAGGGAAGAGGAGGTTGAAGAGGATCAACTAGAGGCCCATTTTCAAGGATTTCAATTCAAAAAGTAAGGACTAGAGGTTTTAGGGTAGTTGATTAGGGTAGGTAGTGATTGAATGGTGATGAAACTTGCAGCGAACTTGGGTAATGACATTTGGGGATGATCCCTAAACTGCGGGACCGTTTGAAGGTTACATTGTTGTAGATCGGAGTTTGAAATTTGCTATTTTTGAGGAGCACGAAAATAGAAAGGCAAAAAAAAGAATTCAGGGTTGGGGAGTTTAGAAGGTTAGAAAAAGAAGAATTGGGGTTGGCGGATGACTCAACTTGAATGAGGAAAGATATCTTGGGGGAAGACAAGAAAGCACATAAGAAAAAAAGAAGGGGGGGGGGGCTTGGAGAAGAAGGTCATATAGCCATCCATGCCATAGCACCAAAATTCAACTCATCAATTGATGGCTTAATTGGGCAATTGCTACTATACTTATAGCTACAGTCGGACATTGTTTCAATTTCAAACTACAACAACAACAATAATAAGACTTGTCCCAACTAAATGGGGTCGGCTACATGGATTCTTGCCTTCCAATCAGTTCTGTATGAGGCCATGCTAGATACAAGGCCTAAGCTATGCGTATCCTTTCTCACCACTTCTCTTAAGGTTATCTTAGGTCTTCCCCTAGCTCATGTAGTTTCAATTTCAAACTAGGACTCAAAATTAGAAACTAACTCTATAATAAATTCTTTTACCAAAAAGGAAAGGCCTAACCAATCCGTAACGTATTAAGTAACCTAAACTAACTAGGAAATTTAAATAATAGTGGGAATAGGGTTGAAATAGGGTTCTAACTAATCAATGAAATAAATCTCGTTTTCCTACTTGTTACCATATTTTAGGCTTGTTAAATTGGCTAAAGACTAAGTAAAAACCAAGGAATCAAAGGCCTAATACATATATGATCCAATCATAGACTCTTTTGAAGGAAGCCCAATATGATGATGAATCTGCATCAGCAATACTCCAGACAGAGGACTAAAAAGGGCGAACCTGGTGCTGAAGGCTTCAGCACAAGCATAGTTTGAGTAGATCAGCCCATTGTTCTTGCCTTGTATTTATTTTTTAAAAATAAAATTTCCTTTCAAGTAAGCTTATTGTTTTAAGATATTATCACTTGGACTTGTGCTCTGGAAACATATATCTTAACTGATAGCGGGGTTATTAACGTCAGCAATTCACTATAATTTTTTCTGTGACCAAGGTATGCCTTTAAAGCTTGGGGAAAGTTCTATATGACTGTCGTAAGACCCACTATGATGTATCGGTAGAATCTTGGGCGCTTAAGAAGTGTCTTAGTAAGAATCTATGTGTAGCTGGGATGAGGATGGTAAGATGGGTGTGTGGGAAAACTAGGATGTATCAGATGAATGTATTATAGTGGACTTAGGAGTGGCCAATCATTGACAAATTTCAAGTGAGCCGCTTAAGGTGGTATCATCATTTCAAATGGAGGCCTAAGGATGCCCTCTGTGAGGAGTGATATGATCCTGATTGAAGGAGCTAAAGGAGCTAAGGGCAGGTCTAAATGACTGCAGGAAAAGTTTTGAGGAAGGACATGCATACTTTAGGTCTCATATTGAGTATGACCTCAGATAGAGCCTATCGGAGGGCAAGGATCCATGTAACAGATCCCATTTAATGGAGAATCTTCTGACCTATTGGGCTATGCCTGTTTCCTCTGACATTTTTCACCTTCCTTTTTGCTATTTGTTCTTCATTTCTCATCTTGTGCCTCATCAGTCTTTTCCCATATTTTCATTCCTTTTCTTCTTTTTGTTTTAAATTTTTTTTCGTGTTTTTTTTTTTTAGGCGGGGGGGGGGGGGGGGAGTTTAGACTGTGTACTTTGTTGCGTTGGGATAAGACTGAGGTTGTTGTTGTTTAGAGCTCCAATTTTCTTGCTTGGTGATATTTCTAATGCATGCTTGTGCCAGATAATATTGTTGTACAGCTCGGATAATAAGCATCGCTTAAAGTTCCACTTGTGTAACGAGCTGTGGATGACCTAGATTTAAATGTACATGGCATATTGCCTATATGCTTGCTAAAAGTTAATGTCAATGACTGATGGAATGAGTTCTCTGGCAGGTATTTACTGCGGAATATTCTCTCATATGCAAAATTTCTGGTTACCAAAAACCATATATTTCCTTCATGGATGGCATAACCATGGGTTTCGGTATTGGCCTATCAGGTCATGGTCGCTATCGGATTGTCACTGAGGTACATGTGCTTTCCGTATAGTTATCATGTGGATGATATCATTGTGGTATATTTTCTTTTTGGTTAGTTGAGTTTTTCTGGTTACTGGATCTTCCATCCATGTATATTTATTTTCTGGTCACCTGGCTTCAGAGGACCGTGCTTTCTATGCCAGAAAATGGAATTGGCTTGTTTCCAGATGTTGGATTTGCTCACATAGCCGCACAGAGTCCAGGAGGAGGATCAGTTGGTATGTCTTTTCAAGTTGTTTGTGTTTTCTTTTCAGTTAAATTAGGCTGATCAGTTCATACCTTTTCTCATAAGGATTATATTTTTTCTTCTTTTTAATTATGTTAGTTTGGCTTAGATCTGCGAGTTTGTCACAGGTGCTTATCTTGGGTTGACTGGAAAAAGAATTTCGTCTCCTGCTGATGCATTGTATGTAGGCCTTGGGACACATTATATGCCATCTGAAGATTTGGGTTCTCTGAGGGAGGCTCTTCTTGCTTTAACCTTGTAATCCCAACCATCTGATATCTTAGTGGCAGTAGATTTTCTGTTTTCTTTTTGTGTATCCTCTGTTTTGTAATTTTGATGAGAGATCATAACAAGACTTAGTTTAATATTTTCTACTTATATTCTGTTATCAAATATATGTTCTGCACAGCTCTGAGAATCCCCACAAAGATGTCGAGGCACTATTGACCAAATACAGCAAGAAGCCTGACTTGGAGGCGCAGTTGAAGTTGCTTTTACCTCAAATAATTTCTTCCTTTGGTGTGGATAAGTCGATTAATGAGATAATGAAAGCGCTTGAGAAACATCAGCTGAGTACCAATGCCACAGGTTTGTCACGTGCCAACAAATCTTTGAGGACAATTAATAACGATAAGTTATGGACTACTGTTTTGCTTCTGTAAGTTCAAGCTTTTTGTTTGAAGATATGACGTGTGAAATTAGAGGTCTTAAAATGTATAAAGCTTCAATCTGAATAGTATGTAGAGCATGGTAGAAGATCTCGCTCTCTCGAGAGATCTCGCCACCTTGAAAAAGAGAGATCTCGGTCGAGATATACAACTTTTTGGCGTCAACTCGGTGGCCCATCTCGGTGGGTTTTAGGGTCCCAATTGGGTTGAAACTTGGTATTTAGCTTATTTAAGGCCTTTTGAACACATTGGTGGCCTTGGATTTGTTAAAAACAACCCTATAGTGTGAAACCAAAATGTAGTAGGATTAGGGAATGTAATGTTATACAACATGTAAAATAGAACCTTTAAGGCATATAAATGAAAAGCAAGTATATCAAATGCATCAACTAATTTAAATGTTATTAAAATTCCATCCATATGAGTATCACAATCTCAATTTTCAAGAATAAAATAGTTATACAACCATTAGAAGTTCTATATAAGTCATTAAATCATAAGTTCATAAGACAAGTAGAGAATGATTGATCTTCTTTGTTGTAGATGTGCTAAGAGTAGTTGCAAGTGAAAATTCAGCCAAAATCCACAAAAAAAGGTAAAAATTGAGAGTTCCAGCGAGATCCATGGCGAGATATAGCGAGATATGGCGAGATATGGCGAGATATCCCAACTCGCTGCTCTCGCCCTCCATCTCGTCTCGCCAAACTAAAAAAACGAGACGAGATCTCCCACCTTGATGTAGAGTACTCTTGTCATTCAGGTGCCAAATAGTTGTATGGACTATGGAAAGCTATTTCAAGGTTATTCTTCAAAAGTTACTAAAGTTGTGCTAATTTTGTTTCTTTGTATCACCGTATATATAACTTCCATGTGAGTTTGAAAAATACAAATGCAGGTCTAGTTGTACAAATTCAATATATTGGGTAGATAGAGAGGTTTTCTATTTATTTGTTTTTAGAATGCTATCTATTATGGATATTTTATAATAGACCTACCTAGGTCGACCAAAGAAGAACTGGACTGATCAAACCTTGGTTGGACCACGAATAAAACAAAGGAAAACAAGGTGTACAATTTGAATCACATCTAACATCCTTAAAGATAGGGATAAGGATTCCGATCATGTCGGGTATTTTGTATTACTCTTAGAGTCCAAGTCGGACTCCACAACTACAATCCAAGTAATACTCTCTTGGCAAATAAGATTCCTCTCTCAGGAAGTTAGCAACAACTATAGAGTTCTATCGAACTCCATTACTGCACAGTTAAGGTAACCTCTCCTAAGATCTATAAATACCCACATATTCATCATTATGAGGGAGACACTCTTGAGTTATTCAATTAACTGAGATATTGAGGTTGATCCTTCTGTTCATTCTGAACTAACTTGTTCGTCGGAGACGAAACTCGACCACACCGGTCGAGCATGTTTTTGCAGGTTCAAGCGATCGTACGGGAGGACCGAATTCTGCAACAACATTGGCGCCGTCTGTGAGAATCTTGATCAAAAAGCCATCGTGCAAATCAGATCAGAAACGCTAAATCAACCCTCCGAATAATAATGAGGTGATCAAATTCCCTTGTGAGGTAATACTACCTTCAAATTCTCTTTTTGAGTAATCGACTCAATAAGGTACGTTGTACGTTCCTCTTCTCTTTAAAGTAATAATCTTTTATGAAGATTGAGGAATTATTTATCATTGCATTATTCCCAAATCGAGATTGCCGAACGAATTAACCGAAAATCGGTGGGAACTCGCTCGGTTTTCTGAGATCCGATCAATTCATTGAGTGCATGTTTTGTAAAATTATATTACCGGAACGAAAGGTCAGAATCAGGTATTGTGAATTGTTTAAATTACCTTTTTGACTGAAGGAAAGGAAAGGACATATGTGCACGATCAAATGTCTTTTATCACAATGAATTCTCTATTGTTTATGTACGATTTCATAAAGGGATGATATATCTACAATAAATTAACCATTGGTACTATTTGAGATTCATGATAACCATTTGTCTTTTTGCCAAGCAAATCACAACTCACAATAACGTGAGTGATCGAGATTCAATCATATATTCACCATTTTTGTCTTTTTGCTAAAAGCATTTACACTAAAGTGATATGCTGACTTTCTTTTGACAAAAGATAACTACAGCTAGATCTTTATCTTCCCTAAAAAGCGGGATGAGGCTGAAACCAAACGGGATGATTAGCTGATCTGCATCTGAGAAGATCCCTGTTATTTTGATCGGTGTCTCAATCAGCAGCTTTTTTTTTCTGTCCTGTGACCAGCGTTTCTACTGGATTTGGTTCTTTACTTTCGATCTGTTGGATCTACTGATCTGGTTCTTCAGAACCATACCTCTTTGCACATCATCAATCTTTCTTGCTTTTCCATGTGTTGTTCTCCATTCTCTTAGATCTAAGCATGATCCAAAGATGCAGAAACGAGCAAATCCTCTCTGGATGGAAAGAGGCGCACATAATGTAATGATTATGTCCAGTTAAAATGGACGCAGAGTGCGGATGTAATCTAGTGAACTGTGAAATTCAGAGAACCTCTAGGCCTTAAAGATCCAGGGGCTTCCGCTATTGGTTGAGGGAGATACAGCTTAGAGCACCTGTTCCCATGAGTTTAAGTATCAGCTATGACAGGTTTTCACGCTACTCTGTAATGGCTTCTTGCAAGCTACCTATCTTCTACACATGTTCGATCAAGGCTAAGGCAGATGATGAAGAATTCCTTTTGTCCGTCTTACACGGGTTCCAAAATTGTTCAAGGAGACGAAGAGGAAGTTGAAGGTGAAGGACTATGCGAAGTTAATTACGGTTCGGAAAGACGAACTAAAAAAAAAAAAAAAAAGCTCAAGGGTTTTGGATCATCGTAGTAGGGACTATTCGAGGAGGAGTCGGCGACTTTCTTCTAGTGGAGAAAGAGAACGAAATTCGAGGAAGAGGAGTCGAAGTAGAAATCCAAAGCAATCGTTTGGGTTTCACGTGGAGTTAAAAGTGTTTTATCTTAATTGAGTGCTTTGTCATATTTGCTTATTTTATCTGCTCAGTTGGTGGTTGGTTAAAAAAAAAAAAAAAACTGCTACTGCTGCATCATCTTCTCAATCCTGCAGGTGGGCATGCACAACACAAATGGATTTTTATCTCCCCTAAAAGCGGGATGAGGAAGGTGGAAGGGACCTTAGACATCAGTAATTGAACTGCAACTCAATGCCAGCAGATTCCTCCTCTTTAATTGTACATCAACAGAGAAGGCG
This sequence comes from Hakea prostrata, assembly GCF_041222555.1. Taxonomy (NCBI): domain Eukaryota; kingdom Viridiplantae; phylum Streptophyta; class Magnoliopsida; order Proteales; family Proteaceae; genus Hakea; species Hakea prostrata. Next base: position 17,116,179 of record NC_142607.1, on the reverse strand, counting down.
TGCACCGACAGCTACCAACTGCGGCCCAGTTCTCTTCTCTGTGGTGATGATAATTTGACGCAAAATCGTATCTCACTGCCAGTTCACCAAAAAGGATATCAGATTACTTGGCCATTACTATTCTTCTAATGGTGCATGATCGGGATTATTCACTATATACAATATTTTCAAAGTGGAGTTCTTGTTCTAACATCAAAGATCCTTCAAGAGATGTTATCACCTTCTTCAGAGAAGATGACTATATATCAAAGATTTCTTATCATTATTTCTTTTTCTGATCTTCAATTTGCAGAAATTCTTTTTACATTTGATGCATGATCGAGATTATTCGCCATATACAACCTAGAGTTGGAAGTGGAATATCAAGCAATATTATTCTTTAAGTCAGCTAACATTGGAATTCTGCAACAACGTATTTAGCTTCAACAATAAAAGCCTTATATACAATACTTTTAAAGCTTTTGAGTTCGTGGAGAGCAAAATATCGTCAAAGTTACAAGTATGGGAGCTCGAGATATAGTCGACCATACCTAATCGGAAGAAAGGAATTCTACATACAAGCAAAAGTTCTTAGCTGGATGAAGCATAACAGCTCAAAAAAAATACTTGACCTATCATGCTCAGGGGAGTAAAGAGAGATAAACATCTCACATCTCGACTTTCTTGTACACAGAGCATAAAAGGTTTGAAAAGTGACAAGTAACCATGCTCGACAAAAGAGGTCTAGATATACAAGTCTAAAAGACTACTATACTAGAAACCTACGAGTCGACCACAATCAATCTACTCGACTAACATTCGAAGGACGCTGCTCGACCAGATCAATAACTCTACTCGACCAACATTGGGAAGGAAAAGACCTAAGTCTCTTAGGCGGATAAGACCTAAGACTCTTAGGCAAAAAGACCTAAGATTTATTCTTAGGCAGATAAGACCTGAAACTCTCAGGCAGAAAGACCTAAATATACTTAGGCAGATAAGACCTAAAACTCTCAGGCGGATAAGACCTGAAGCTCTCAGGCATAAAGACTTAAGTCTCTTAGGCGGATAAGATCTGAAACTCTCAGGCAAAAAGACCTAAGACTCTTAGGCAAAAAGACCTAAGATTTATTCTTAGGCAGAAAAGACCTAAGTCTCTTAGGCAGATAAGACCTAAGTCTCTTAGGCAGATAAGACCTGAAACTCTCAGGCAGAAAAACCTAAGTCTCTTAGGTAGATAAGACCTGAAACTCTTAAGCAGAAAGCCCTAAGTTCCTTAGGCAGAAAAAAGCCCTAAGTTCCTTAGGCACGAAAAAGCCCTAAGTTCCTTAGGCACGAAAAAGCCCAAAGTTCCTTAGGCACAAAAAAGCCCAAAGTTCCTTAGGCAGAAAAAAGCCCTAAGTTCCTTAGGCAGAAAAAAGCCCAAAGTTCCTTAGGCAGAAAAAAGCCCAAAGTTCCTTAGGCAGAAAAAAGCCCAAAGTTCCTTAGGCAGAAAAAAGCCCTAAGTTCCTTAGGCAGAAAAAAGCCCTAAGTTCCTTAGGCATGAAAAAGCCCTAAGTTCCCTAGGCAAAAAAAAGCCTTAAGTTCCGTAGGCAGAAAAAAGCCCTAAGTTCCTTAGGCAGAAAAAAGCCCTAAGTTTCTTAGGCATGAAAAAGCCCTAAGTTCCCTAGGCATGAAAAAGCCCTAAGTTCCTTAGGCACGATAAAAGCCCTAAGTTCCTTAGGCAGAAAAAAAAACCTTAAGTTCTTTAGGCACGAAAAAAGCCCTAAGTTCCTTAGGCAGAAAAAAAAACCCTAAGTTCCTTAGACAGAAAAAAGCCCTAAGTTCCTTAGGCACAAAAATGCCCTAAGTTCCTTAGGCAGAAAAAAGCCCTAAGTTCCTTAGGCAGAAAAAAGCCCTAAGTTTCTTAGGCACGAAAAAGCCCTAAGTTCCTTAGGCAGAAAAAAGTCCTAAGTTCCTTAGGCACGAAAAAGCCCTAAGTTCCTAAGGCAGAAAAAAGCCCTAAGTTCCTTAGGCACGAAAAAAGCCCTAAGTTCCTTAGGCAGAAAAAAGCCCTAAGTTACTTAGGCACGAAAAAAGCCCTAAGTTCCTTAGTCACGAAAAAGCCCTAAGTTTTTTAGGCACGAAAAAGCCCTAAGTTCCTTAGGCAGAAAAAAACCATAAGTTCCTTAGGCACGAAAAAAGCCCTAAGTTTTTTAGGCAGAAAAAAGCCGTAAGTTACTTAGGCACGAAAAAAAGCCCTAAGTTACTTAGGCACGAAAAAAGCCCTAAGTTCCTTAGGCAGAAAAAAACCTTAAGTTCCTTAGGCATGAAAAAAGCCCTAAGTTCCTTAAGCAGAAAAAAGCCCTAATTTACTTAGACACGAAAAAGCCCTAAGTTCCTTAGGCAGAAAAAAGCCCTAAGTTCCTTAGGCACAAAAAAAGCCCCAAGTTCCTTAGGCAGAAAAAAGCCCTAAGTTCCTTAGGCACGAGAAAAGCCCTAAGTTCCTTAGGCACGAAAAAGCCCTAAGTTCCTTAGGCACGAAAAAGCCCTAAGTTTCTTAGGCATGAAAAAGCCCTAAGTTCCTTAGGCAGGAAAAAGCCCCAAGTTTCTTAGGCACGAAAAAGCCCTAAGTTCCTTAGGCATGAAAAAGCCCTAAGTTCCTTAGGCAGAAAAAAGCCCCAAGTTCCTTAGGCAGAAAAAAGCCCTAAGCCCCAAGTTCCTTAGGCACGAAAAAGCCCTAAGTTCCTTAGGCACGAAAAAGCCCTAAGTTCCTTAGGCAGAAAAAAAGCCCTAAGTTCCTTAGGCAGAAAAAAGCCCTAAGTTCCTTATGCACGAAAAAGCCCTAAGTTCCTTAGGCACGAAAAAGCCCTAAGTTCCTTAGGTAGAAAAAAGCCCTAAGTTCCTTAGGCACGAAAAAGAGAAAGACCTAAGTCCCTTAGGCATCAAAAAGAGTAAGACCTAAGTCCCTTAGGCATCGAAAAGAAAAAGACCTAAGTCCCTTAGGCATCAAAACGAGTAAAGACCTAAGAAATTAGGCGTCACAAAAGAGTAAGACCTATGAAATTGGGCTTCACAAAAGAGTAAGACCTATGAAATTAGGCTTCACAAACGAGTAAGCCCTATGAAATTAGGCTTCACAAAAGAGCAACACCCTAGAAAGAAAAAGCAGGGCAGCATCCTAAGGGAACTTCCCTTGCTCAAGAAGAGAGCAGGGCAATATCTTAAGGGAACTCCCATTGCTTGAGAAAGAAAAAGTAGGGCAGTATCCTAAAGGAACTCCCCTTGCTTGAGAAAGAAAAAGCAGGGCAGTATCCTAAAGAAACTCCCCTTGCTTAAGAAGAGAGCAGGGCAGTTCCTAAGGGAACTTCCCTTGCTCGAGAAAGAAAGAGCAGGGTAGTATCCTAAGGGAACTCCCCCTGCTCGAGAAAGAAAGAGCAGAGCAATATCCTAAGGGAACTCCCTTGCTAAAGATCTAATATACTTAGGCACAAAGACCTAAAATACTTAGGCAGAAAAGACCTAAGATTCTCAGGCAGAAAAGACCTAAGATTCTCAGGCAGAAAAGACCTAAGATACTCAGGCAGAAAAGACCTAAGATACTCAGGAAGAAAAGACCTAAGATCCTTAGGTAGAAAATACCTAAAGATGCTTAGGCAGACAAGCCCTAAAATTCCTTAGGCACGAAAACTTCAACGATTTTTCATACTTAAGTTATCATGCCCGGGGGGTAGTTGGTTATAACCGAGCAGTTGTTGACAAACAAATACTTGGCCTTATGACCGAACAAACCCTTACCGAATAGCATGGCTTGGATGATAAACAGGCACAACATATGACCGAACACAGATCTATTTACTTCAAATTCACATCATGTTCGGGGAAGAACCGAACACAGAGATCTATTTACTTCAACTAACGTCGTGTTCGGGGAATAACCGAACACAAGGTTTAAGACCTAAGGGCTTCCAGAAAAGGTGTAAGACCTAAGGGATTTCCAAAAAAGGTGTAAGACCTAAGATACTTTAGGCTTTCGAAAATAAAAAAGGTGTAAGACCTAAGATACTTAGGCTTCCGGAATAAAAAAGGTATAAGACCTAAATTTAGGCTTCTGGCAGCATAGTGTGCAAATACGTCACGAGCACCGTAGTGTGCAAATAAGTCACAAACAACGTACTGTGTAAATACAACAAGTTACCATGCTCGGAAGAAGTAGTCGAACATATATCTACATATACCAAGCAGGTAACCATGGCAATTGGCAAAAATCTTCAATAAAAAAGGAGGATGATCAATGATAATTCAATAGCCAAAGAGAAAATCAAGAAGACAAAGCAAAGGAATCTCCGATAAAATTGCGAAAAATGTGAAAACCATGATCAAGGTTAAGGAATTTTACAAAATAAAGTATAAGAGGACCGGGCAAGATTGGCCAACAAAAGTGGTTGATCCAACACAAGCATTAATGCAAATATTTCGCTGGCTGAACAACTCTTCGCCTCGCGATTTAGCATATGACTGCTTAGCCATAGAAACATGATGACTTCTTAACCAAGTATAGAACACTTTTTCGACTATAGAAAATGGTGGTTGATGAATCAAATCAAAATATTCTACTCTCCGACTATCCAAGATGATTAAGCAATTCCGAGGTCATCATAAAGGCTAGGGATCTTCTCAGATGCAAATCAGCTAATCATCCCGTTTGGTTTCAGCCTCATCCCGCTTTTTAGGGAAGATAAAGATCTGGCTGTAGTTATCTTTTGTCAAAAGAAAGTCAGCATATCACTTTAGTGTAAATGCTTTTAGCAAAAAGACAAAAATGGTGAATATATGATTGAATCTCGATCACTCACGTTATTGTGAGTTGTGATTTGCTTGGCAAAAAGACAAATGGTTATCATGAATCTCAAATAGTAACAATGGTTAATTTATTGTAGATATATCATCCCTTTATGCAATCGTACATAAACAATAGAGAATTCATTGTGATAAAAGACATTTGATCGTGCACATATGTCCTTTCCTTTCCTTCAGTCAAAAAGGTAATTTAAACAATTCACAATACCTGATTCTGACCTTTCGTTCCGGTAATATAATTTTACAAAACATGCACTCAATGAATTGATCGGATCTCAGAAAACCGAGCGAGTTCCCACCGATTTTCGGTTAATTCGTTCGGCAATCTCGATTTGGGAATAATGCAATGATAAATAATTCCTCAATCTTCATGAAAGATTATTACTTTAAAGAGAAGAGGAACGTACAACGTACCTTATTGAGTCGATTACTCAAAAAGAGAATTTGAAGGTAGTATTACCTCACAAGGGAATTTGATCACCTCATTATTATTCGGAGGGTTGATTTAGCGTTTCTGATCTGATTTGCACGATGGCTTTTTGATCAAGATTCCCACAGACGGCGCCAATGTTGTTGCAAAATTCGGTCCTCCCGTACGATCGCTTGAACCTGCAAAAACATGCTCGACCGGTGTGGTCGAGTTTCGTCTCCGACGAACAAGTTAGTTCAGAATGAACAGAAGGATCAACCTCAATATCTCAGTTAATTGAATAACTCAAGAGTGTCTCCCTCATAATGATGAATATGTGGGTATTTATAGATCTTAGGAGAGGTTACCTTAACTGTGCAGTAATGGAGTTCGAATAGAACTCTATAGTTGTTGCTAACTTCCTGAGAGAGGAATCTTATTTGCCAAGAGAGTATTACTTGGATTGTAGTTGTGGAGTCCGACCTGGACTCTAAGAGTAATACAAAATACCCGACATGATCGGAATCCTTATCCCTATCTTTAAGGATGTTAGATGTGATTCAAATTGTACACCTTGTTTTCCTTTGTTTTATTTGTGGTCCAACCAAGGTTTGATCAGTCCAGTTCTTCTTTGGTCGACCTAGGTAGGTCTATTATAAAATATTGATAACACTATCTATTCTAGCTTAATGAAGAATTGCAAATTGGAAGGTTGGTGTAATGATTATTACCATCAAACCTAACCTAATCCCTTTGGGGGTAACAAACTTTACCTATTTAAGACTATCTAATGATTATTTGTAATCTTATTGTGATTATGAGTTTTAACTACAACTGTTGAGAATTGCGCAGAGGCTCCAAGGCTGCTGCCTTGGAAGGCAGCGCAAACCTTGGCAGCAGCTGCCTTTTACTTCACTTTCTATTTTGGTGCTAGTTTCTATTTTCAAAACTTTATATTTTTGACAGATTTTAGGAGTCAGAAAATTAGTAAGTTTTGTCTTTAAGCTGTATTTTTTTTATTTCCTTTTCTTGAGGACAGTTTTCTTGTCTCTCAAGCTGTGTGAGAACTCTTAAAAACTATAAATATATGCATCCTGTGATTCTAGGCTCTTTAGCTAGAATCGCCGGTCTTCTCGGCTGGTTCTTCACCTCTCTTCTCTTCTTTCTATATTTTCTTTTCAAGTTCAGCTAATGCTTTGATTGTTTAAAGCCTGTTTTCTAACATGGCATCAAAGCTTTTTTGAATCAAAACAGTGCTGTTCTCAGTGTTCTTTTTGAAAGTTCTCTTTTGGTGTTTCTTTCTTTGGTGCGCAGCCACCTACTGCTGCAATTAATTTATAGTTAGATCAGATGATAATCTAAGCTGATTTTCTATCCTTTTTATTCCCTAACATCCTAGAACTTGATCAATTTTTCCTAATCTTATTTTTTCTGCACTCTGCAGAATTTATTCCTCTAATTTTCTAGCCTACAATTACAGTTTCAATTCTACACACTGCAGAATTTTGGTTTGTTACTTATCTTCAAGTTCTGGGCCCTTGGATTGTGATCGAGTGTGTGACCTCCACTTCTACAAATCATGTCTTTAATTATTATTGGTGATTCGATTACTAGTATTGTTGATTCCAAGGGATCACAAGTTGATTCCAAGGGATCACAAGTTGATCCAATTACTGTTCAGATAACGTCTATTGAACTCAAAGGTAGTTCTAATTATTTGCTTTGGTCACAAGCTGTTCATGTTTACGTACTTGCAAAAGGTAAGGTTACGTTTATTAAGAGTGAACCTCCTGTTGAGACTGACAAATCCTACTTTAGTTGGATTCAAAATGATGCAATCATCAAAATTTGGATGTGGAATGACATAGAACCTGATATTGCAATCAATGTTATGTTCCACAAGACTGCCAAGGAAATATAGGATGACTTGCAAGAGACCTACTCCTAAGCTAAAAATATGACTTGGATTTTTAATATTTATGAAAAGCTATTTTAATTTCAACAAGCTGACAAGTCCCTGTAGGATTATTACAACTCTTTTAAAGGTATAATGGAGGAGTTAAATGTCTTTCAACCTCTCACCACGGATATAGAGAAGAAGAACGGAATGAATTTGTATCCAAGTTCTGAGGTGCCCAACGAAATCTGATGATAGAGCCTCGGTGTAAACTTCATTAATCCATATCCAGAAGTGAAGAAGATACTCTACTAGTTGCTGAATGCAATTTAAAGATAACAGTAACAGTACGATTTAACTAGAACAACCAAGAAACAGTAGCTGCATTCATTTAGTAATATCTGAATTGACAATACTAAGAACACAAGTTGATTCTACTCTCTATTACTTAATCTTATAAAAAACAACAAAGTAAAAGACTTAGCAGATAACCAGAATAGCTCCCACACAATAGAGCTCCTTCGAGAGGTCTTCCCTCTCCCACAAGCCTCGCTTGTTCCTTCTCTTTTCTCCCCCCCTTCTTCTCCCCTGTCCCTCTCCTTACATACCCTAAGTGTTCTAACAAACTATTACATGCCTTCCCACTCATCCTCTGCCATGTGGCCTGTCTCTTTTGCAGCACTGCTGGGAGCAGAGTAATGATTGTTATCCAATAGAATGTTGCCAGCTGTCCCTCCTTTGCTTTTGTCCTCTTCAGCCACCGGAAGTGATAGTGTTCTCTTCTCCTTATTTTTATGCTTGTACACCTTAGTTATGAGAGGTCTATCACTGTCAAAGGACATCTTCTTGCTTGTGAGCATGTCCCCAACCTTGGTGAAGCATATTCTAGACTTCAACATATTGCCTTGCCTGAAGGGAGTTCTCCTGGAAATAGTTCTAAATGAGAAAATTCAGCCTTTACTACCTCTCATGAAAGGGGAGGTGATCGTGGTTCAAGGGGAGTTAGTAGATCTTCTGGAGGCCTTAATGTTTAACTATCAGATAAGACATCTCGACTTTGTACTCATTGCTGTAAAATAGGGCATTTGGTGGAAGCTCGTTGGGCCAAACATGGAAAGCCAAAGTGGGCCAAGCAATTTGCCAATCATGCCATTTCTAATAGTGATACTGATACTGTAGCAAACAACGATAGTGGTTCTAGATCTTTTTCAGGGGACTTGTCGGAGACTCTATGAGATGATGTAAGCCAAATCCTTCGCCAATTGCAAAATATTGAGACTGAAGCTTCCACATCTAATGCTGCCACACTTTCTCATGCAAGTAACATAACACTTCTCACTTCTACTCCCATCCCTTGGATCATTGATTTAGGGCCTCTTCCCACATGACTGGTAAGTCATCATTCTTTAGCTCTTTTTCTAAATCTACCACTAATAATTCAGTTGTCAATTGTCATTGATAATGGGACTTCCACACTTGTTTTAAGCTCTATAAGTGTTTCTCTTACATCTTCTCTTCATCCGTACTTCATGTTGCTAACTTTCCTTTTAATTTATTATCTATTAGCCAATTAACTAAAGCATTAAATTACTCTGTGACCTTTATTCCTAATTCTTGTGTTTTCTAGGACCTTCACATGAGGAAGACGATTGGTGGAGGGTGTGAAAGGAATAGACTCTACTATCTGGATTATGTTGCCCCTATTGCGGCTCTCTCTGATGACGGTATAGATGTTATCCAGTGGCACTGTCGTTTAGGCCATCTATCTTTAGCTAAATTAAAGATTTTATTTATTCTTTTAAGTCAGTCTCTAGATTAAATTGTGAGGCGTGTGAGTTGGGGAAGCATCATTGTGCCACCTATCCTCTATGCTTTGTCCCTAGTAGTGAGTCTTTGTTTTCTCTTATTCATTCATAAATTTGGGGTGGTCCTTGCAAACTTTGTAATATACATGATTTTTGGTATTTTGTCACTTTGTTGGACGATTTCTCCTGTTGTACATGGTTGTATCTTTTAAAAGATTGGACAGAATTCTTAACTATATTTAAAAATTTTATTCATGAAATGGACTCAATTTTCTCTTCTTGTTAAAATTTTTCGATCTGATAATGCTCTAGAATGTGTGCAAAATGATGTATCTAACTTTTGTGATTCTCTTGGGATGATTCATCAAACCAATTGTTCATTCACTCCCCAACAGAATGGAGTGGCCGAATGCAAAAATCGCCACCTCTTAGATGTTGCACGAGCTCTTTTGATTTAGATGAATGTTCTCAAAAGTTATTGGTGTGATGTGGTTTTGATTGCTGGTCATTTAATTAACCAAATGCCTATGACTTTACTTTCTGACAAATCTCCTTTTTTCAATTGTTTTTCCAAATAGATAACCATTTTTAGTTCCACCCAAAATTTTTGGTTGTGTTTGTTTTGTTTACATACCACATACTTTGGATAAACTTTCCCCCCTGTGTATTAAATGTATTTTTCTTAGGTACTCTCGTACTCAAAAAGGTTTTCACTGTTATGATCCTGTCCATCGAAAACAATTTGTAAGGGTTGATGTGACTTTTTTTGAAGATATTTTGTATTTCCCTAGTCCATCTGTGTCCATTGAAAACCGTGTTTTGGATGATGTTCCTCCTATTCCTTCTTTAGTTTTTTCAAACGACAATATCCCTTTACAAGTTTATCAATGGAGATGTAAGTTGGTAGAGCATATTGTAGATAGTACAGTTCCTCTTGATGATACTGATGGCTCTCCTTTAGAGGAGGCTGAAGCTAGTCCTACAACGTTTCCTCTTCATCCTCTCCATTGACGGATTCTTTTAGTGGGGATCCTACTTCGACTTAAGATGACTTACCAGTTGACTTGAGGAAAGGTACTCGTACTTGTACTTTATGCTCTAACAATTTTTATCCCATTTTTTATTTTGTATCTGTTTCTCATCTACCTCCTAACTTTCGTTGCCTTGCTCTTTCTCTATCTGCTATTCATGTTCCAACCCATCATACCGAAGCCCTTAAAAACCCTAGTTGGAAAGCCGCCGTGGATGCTTTATAGTCTTGTGATACATGGTCTTTGGTAGACTTACCTCTTGGGAAAGATGTGGTTCGTTGTCGGTGGGTGTATGCTGTTAAGTACTATTCTGATGGTACGGTTGAAAGGCTTAAGGCCCGCTTAGTGGCTAAAGGCTATACACAAACATACGGTGTAGATTATTTTGAGACTTTTTCTGCTGTGGCTAGACTTAATTTAGTTGACTTAATTTAGTTTTGTATGTTGATATCTTTAGCTGTAACTTATGATTGACCTCTTTTTTAGCTTGAAATTAAAAATGCTTTCTTATGTTGATCTTCGTGAAGAAGTTTACATGGAGTAACCTCCAAGTATGTTGCTCAGGGGGAGGACAATGTTCATGCTTGCAGGCTTCATAAAGCAATTTATGGACTCAAATACTCTCCATGGGCTTGGTTTGAGAAATTTAGCAGGACTGTGGAGTCTTTTGGTTTTATACGATGTTATTCTAATCACTCTATCTTTGTTAGACGGTAGGGTGGTTTTGTTGTCATTGTGGTAGTTTATGTTGATGATATTATTCTTTCAGGTAGTGATACTGGGGCAATCCGTAAAGTCAAGGCACACTTACAGAAATATTTTCAAACCAAAGACTTGGGTGATCTACAGTATTTCTTGCTGATTGAGGTAATTCGTAGTAAACAAGGAGTTAGTTTGTCAGAAGGAAGTATATGTTGGATCTTTTGACAGAGATTAGCATGCTTGCCTTTAAACCTGGTGAAATTACCATGGATCCTAAGTTGAAGTTAGGACAAGATGATGGTGACTTGTTGAATGATGTCCATCGTTGCATGAGTCTTATTAGGAAACTTATTTATTTCACTGTTACTTGTCTTGATATTTCTTATTCTATTGGTGTGTGAAGTCAATCTATGTAGTCTCTTAGGAAAGGCCATTCGGATGTAGCAATAAGAGTACTTTGGTACCTCAAGACTGCGCCCAAAAAAGGGCTCATCTATCGACCAAATTGGAGTATGGATTTGGTTGCCTTTTTTGATGCAGAATGGGCTAGACTCAACTGATCGCTGGTTTACTTTAGGTAATTGTACTTTTCTTGGTGGAAATCTTGTGAATTGGAGGAATAAAAATCAGTCCACCAGTGCCCGATCTAGTGCTGAAACAAAGTATAGGGCCATGGCTCACACAGCTGCTGGATTGATGTGGCTTCATTCCTTGTTAGAGGAAATGGGATTTCCGATATCTGCTCCTATGAAAATGTTAGGAACCCAATGTTCCATAAGAGGACGAAGCATATAAAGGTAGACTGTCATTTTGTGCATGATGTAGTTAAGAAAAAGATTATAGAGACTCCTTTTGTGAGCTATATTAACCAGCTAGCTAATTTGTTTTAAAGTTCTATTTAGACCTAGTGCTTTATTAAAGCACTAGCTTGCACTGGATTCAGCGTATCTTGGCCCTAACAGGATTTAGTTGGGTTTGGGATTAATTTAGGCCGCTAGGATTGGGCTTCGGTTTAGGTAAGGTCTGGCCCAACATGACCCATTGGCACCCCTAATTTGGTCTGTGGTATACATATACTCTCTCCGCCCCTTTAACAAATTGCACACGTCAAAGTTTCTAGTTAGTGGGTGGCTTGAAAATGTTATTTTCCAAGTTGTCTGTATCAAATAGCAGTCCTCCTTTAGAAACCTTACTGAGTGTTTAAAGGAAATATTCCATGGCACTTGAGGAGCTGGTAATAATTTGTTCCAAACGAGATAGCAACTGCCAATTTCTTACAGTGAAGGAAAAGGAGAATGTTTGCATCTTCCTCTTGTGCTCCTCCTGTTTAAAAAGGTCTCACTAAGTGGAAATCTTTGCTGAAATACTGCTGTAGAACCATTAAATGAATGAAGAGAGGTGGTAGGGGATATTCAGGATTTCCTACCACCACATTTTCACTTCTTTTTGGATTTTATTGACTGTTATTATAGTGTGGGTCATTGTTTCCTAATTGTGTGTAATACATCGTTAATGATAATTAACTTTTTTTCACATGTTTTTCTTTCCTTTCTCTTTTGCAGTGGCAGAGTGGGCTAGTGAGGCACTTTTAGGGCTTGGGAAAGGGGCTCCATTTTCTCTATGCTTAACACAGAAGCATTTCTCTAGAGTCACATCTGCACGTGGGAGAAACAATGATGAACTGTCCAATGTGAGTTTCTCTCCTGCGGCTTAAACTTCATGGCAATTTATTGTAGGTTCATTTTCATGGCTTGTGTATTTCAGAATTTGAGCCTTTTTGAAATTTTTTGTTTCCAGTTAAATGGGGTAATGAAAGCGGAATACCGCATTGCTTTAAGGTCCTCACTTCGAAATGATTTTGCTGAAGGTGTTCGGGCAGTTTTGGTCGACAAGGACCAGGTTTGCTCTCTGTTTCTTATCCAGTCTTCTTTCCCCCTCTATCACATTAATCCTTTTTCTTTTTCGTTATATAAAAAAAGGAGTGCATAAGGATAAGGTTGCTGTATTGCAATTTGCAAGTGGGTGGTTGATGGTTTGAGTCAGGAAACAGCTTTCTGGCTTGAACTTCTCTAATATGAAACTGTTTGTGTGTTTGCGATCAGATCTAGGGAATCTGGTCGTGGAAGTTTAGCAGCCAGTTAAATAAGTTAATAACTTTTCCTTTTTCTTCTTTCTCCTGTTGGATAGGTAACTTCCTTTCTTTTTCTTTTAGGATTTCAATTGTCTTCTTTGGAATGTTACACAAAAATCTGTTTGTTAAGTTCCCTTCTTTCTCAAGAAGCATCCCTACCTTGCCTACTCTCTCATACCTTCTCAGAACCATTGCTTCCTCTAAGCCTTGATATTAGAGAATGTGATTTTGGACCTGGGGTAGGACTACCTTGCCTTTAGTCTGCCTGGTTCAGTTATTGAGGGCCAAGCCAATTTAACCAAAAGGAATTTATTATGGCTTGATGCATCTGTCAAACCAAATCCTCCGCCAGTTGCCTTTTGCAAGGTACATTCTTTGTAATATGTCTCCTTGGTTTCTTATTGACTAAGGCTGCAATATGTTCGAATCAGACTCAGCTTTCGAAGGTGCAGGAGTGTGTACATTTGTGAAGGGCTTTTGGTAAGTCTGGTGTCTCAACAGTGTGAGAAGGAGGATTGGGGATGACTTTATCAGGGGTTGCACTATCTTCTGGCACCCAAGAAGAATGTTGTTGCAGCCTATGTTGATACCCCAACACTAGTTGGGACTCCATGGTAGGAGGAAGTGGGATCAGAATATCAGGTGATTTATCAGGAAAAACAGTAGTTAGATCATCTGAAGAAGAATAAGAAAGGGTTTTATTAGAGAAGGTAACGTCAGCACTCACAAAATGATGATTTGTCAAGATGAAATCTGTCAAGACAACAGTAACCCTTCTAAGTGGAAGAAAAAGTATCCGCATGTGACATCAAACTTTCAGGAGTCAACATTGGGTTTTCCTTTAAAAATAAATTTGTTCAATGAGATTTCCCTCTAAAATAGACTGTAGAAATGGGTCTTCTTTATACCTTAAGATCGACCCTTTCTCTTTGGAGTCTTCCCTGGAGATCTAACCTTTCGGCTGATCTGAAGTTTTACTTTTCTATTGCACGTTGTTGTCTTATTATAATCATTTTAGGGCTGCAATTGGTAACAGTTCCAAGATTTTTCTCCTTTTTGTCCAAGTTACCTATCCTAAATTGGCTCTAGATCTACCCTGATTGTTAACCAAATATCTCGGTAGGGTTTGCTACATTTAGATTAGGGAAAAGATGACTACATAGTCATCAGACTCAACGACAACCAACTCCCTCTATCTACTGCAACTTAAAGCCTAGACAAGATTGATTACCAGCCTCTTGGTTCTCCTCGTAAAATCGTGGATGCTTAAAGTTAATTAATGTGTTTCAGGTCTGGCTACATTACTATCATCAGGACTACTGGGACATATCACTGGGACTACTGTAAAACCAAAAAGCCCTGGATCAACACAAGATCGATGGCTTGCTCATGATTCTCCCTACTGCTGCAACCTCTTCACCAACACCACTGATTCACTGTCTCCTTAGATTTTCAATGTCACCATCAATCCTCCAGTCAAAACCCCTTTTCCCCCCTCTTCCTGATTTAGTCAAACATTGTCATATGATTTTTTTTAAGTATGTAGTTATGCTAAACAAATATGCTCTACTTATTCTCCATCTAATAAAGAAAAGTGATCATCCCTTCGGGATCTGGGATTAGGAAATCATGAGTTTTTTTTTCCCACTAAACTAACTTTGGGTCTGTGATAGGGTTTTGAGATCACGGAGGAATGGCACGAGGAAGAGGCAGTTGAGGCTTCTTGCTCTCTCCCCCTCCCTCCCTCTCTCTCTCTTCTCTCTATTTTCTGAGAATTGCTGGGAGCTACAGCAAGCTTATCCCTCTGGGAAGGGACATCTGTCTCTCTCTCTCTCTCTCTCTCTCTTGCTCCCTCTCTTCTTTCTATTTTTTGAGAATCGCTGAGAGCTGGAGCAAGCGTATCCCTCTGGGAAGGGACATCTACTTGCTCTATCTCTCTCTCATTCTCTCTCTTCCTTCTCTCTCTCTCTCTTGCTCCCTCTTTTTCTTCTTTCTATTTTCTGAGAATTGCTAGGAGCTAGAGCAAGTGCATCCCGCAGGGAGAAGGGACATCTACCGGCTCCATCTCTGTCATTCTCTCTTGCTCCCTCTCTTCCTTTTGTCTCTTTTTTGTTGAGAATCACAGGGAACCGCAGCAATCATATCCCCTGGAATGGGACATCTGCTTGTTTCTCTCTCTTGCTTCTCCCCTCTTCTCTCAGTCTGTCTGTCTCTCCCTCTGGTTCCATCTCTAATTTTCTTCTTTCTCTCCTCCTGGATTTGCTTCCTCTATCTTTCTTTCTTTTTCTTTCTTGCCATGCTGAGAGCTGCCTCGACCCTCCTTCCTGCTCTTGCTGCCTCTATTGTTCTATGCATTTTGGCTGTTACCGTTAATCGATGTGATGCTTCTAAAGTCTACTCTATTGAAGATCTTTTGGCTTTGTTGAGCTTGCCTCTTGGCCTTGTATTTGGTCCATTATTGCCTGACGCTTTGTACCCTCTCTTTATGTTTCCTGTATGTTTGTTGTGTGGTTTAGTGCCACATATTGATCATCCCTTTGATTTAGTTTATTTTGATATATGGGGTCCAAGTTGTAATCCTATTTCTAGTGACTGGTGGTGGTACCTTTTATTGACTCACACTTGTGTCACTTGGGTGTATCTAATGTGACACAAGAGTGAAGTCTTCTAGTGCTTCCTATTCCACAAGATGATACTAGCTCAGTTCGATGGAAAGATCAAAGCATTTTGCACTGACAATGACAGAATATTTTGAGCATACTTTTCAGGCATACTGAGCAGATCATGGTATTCACCATCAGACAAGTTGGGTTGACATAAACCAAAGAATTTACCAAACAAAATCTAGTAATGCAAAATTATGTCTCCATGTGGTTTATGCTTTAGAGTCTTGTTAGTTTGACAACAAACCAACACTAAAAAAAGAAAAACACTTCTCATACGTATCTGCTTCATATAGAGCATTGAAATGCCCTTTCTTGATCCAATGGTAGGAACAGCTCTTGTTAACTTTGTTGCCTTTGCAGAACCCAAAGTGGAACCCTTCAAGACTGGAGGATGTGGATCCAAAGGAGGTGGATGCTCTATTTGAGCCACTGAGCCCGGAGTTTGATGAACTGAAAGTTTAATTTCATTGTGGGCGAAGTTGCTGTAGTTTTGTGCCATTTGATAACATAACTACCTGATATACTATTTGAACAGATTTTTTTTTTGGGGTGAATATCTACAGAGGAAACTAAATAGGAAAAAGGTTTGACATGAGTAATGCCATTCACATTTATGTAACTAAGACATTGATGAGTCTCTCGGTGGAACCCCTGCCTCTTTTGCTCCTGGCAACCAAACTGCTTGGTACAAACCCCATCTCTTGATGGACATTGATTCTCTTCTTTTTATGTGTATTTCATTTCTCTTCAAACTTTTTTATTTCAATTATAAATTTATTGGGGGAGCTGAGAGTTTATAAACATCCTGCCTAAACAGGCTTGCATGCTGTTAAAGAAAGGCAAAACTGTTAATGTTGATGAAGAAGCCGCTTTGGGTATGGCAACCGAAACACTTGCAGAAAAAGGCTGAAAGGTGCAACCCATCAACATATTCAAGGGACATGACATATACAAGAGAAGATACACTAACACTGCCTGGTCAGTCAATCGAACCGATAAATTTAAATTTTTGCAAGGTAGTCATAGTAGCAATAACATTGGCTGTCCGCTGTTCCTGTGTCCAAAGGCTCCAAACAACACTCAGGATTTCACATTCCAGACTTGAGAACTCGAAACTCTGTCGTAGGAACTCAGCTGAAAGTAACAATCTTCTCTTCAGTTGAAACTCTTAACTCCTCGAGTATCCATGAGTATCACGATTTTTCTCCAAGTTCCTCTATCTGTTTTGTTTTGGGTACTTTAAATGAGTGTGGATCATCTCCCTGTCACCACACATTTTGTGTCATGTCCCGTGTTTGAAATTGATAAAATAATTTTGGGATGGGATTTTCAGTGCATCTCACATAGGCTTTGCATAAATGTGTGGTGAAAAAACGTTAGGCGAGCACCATGACTGGGAAGTGATCTAGATTCACTCCAAATGGCTTACGAGTAAAATCGCTTAACAATCTCCTCCCTTAGAAGGTGGCATTCAAGCTCACCTAAGTAGGGTCACCTGCGTCCAGTGTAGAATATATCCCAGATGGCCTTGTAAATGGACCATCAATGAGTATAAGAAGCATAAGCATTTTATTGACCTTGTCAATTCTTTTTACTAAGCAGGTTTTTTCTTGAAAATGCAAGGGCTCATAGTAGCTGAAAAATTATGAGTCTCAAAATAGATGCCAAAAACATAAAAATGAAATTAAACCATAAAAAGACTCTTAGCTGTTTCATGGAACATCCTTACCTAGGGTTGCGACACCCAAGTCTTCAGATTTCATATTTTCATTGCCCCCAATTAAATGCTAAAGATTTGAATGCATTGTCCAACATCAAAAGAAATAATGGTATCTACGAGTCTAGATCCTCCACATTCCAATCCACATGGATGGATGATTGCCATGTGTACAATTGAAAAATAAGATATTTAAACTTATATATGCTAATTAGCTTAATTTAAGAATCTTGTTTTCAATTGTATGTATGACAATCATCCATTTATGTAGATTTGAATTAATTTCGATACATGTGGGTGGAGGATTCGGACTCGTATCTACTCATGTGCCTTGCATGGTTGCATGACTTGGATGCTTGGTTAGGTGAGGCAACTTTTCCCTTGCTTCCATGCAAAGATGAAAATATTAGGTGATCAGCATAACTAATGTCTGGGCATTTGATTTTCTGTGGCATGATTAGCTAAAGCGTTTGCCTTTTTTCCATTTTTTTTCTTCTTAATATTGTTGTGAGGGGGAGAAAGGGGAGGGTAGATGCATTGTTAAACATGAATAAAAATAAGATAGTATTTAAGAAAGAATCACCCTTTAATTTTCGTAGCATGATAAGAATATATTCCCTTTAATGTCAACCTGAAGAATAGCAACAAACAAATATTATTGCAAATGAGGAGAATATTTAATCTTACTCCATTGTGTCTCTGTGGTCATTGTTATCCAACAACACAGCCTTCTCTAACAGTCCATCATGTTGGAAGGAGATATGGAACCTACCCACTCTCTCAAAAATTAAACATCTTATTTGGAGAGTGGCGAGTGAGGCAATGGCTACTAATGAGTCTGTGTTTCATAGGCAGAGCACACACTCCCCCTTGTGCTTGGTATGTGCTTCCTCTGTTGAATCTGTTATGCATGCTTTGGTTTTTTGTCCTCATCGGCTTCAAGAGTTCAGGATTGATAGCATGGATTTCACAGGTTCATCAATACATGACTGGATAAATTTTGTCCATTCCAAATTGGAAGGCACAAATGATTTGAAAACTGTGGACTTTGATTTGGAGTACAGTTTGTGTAATACTTTTCAAGGGGAAAATGCCCTACTTAAAAGAGGACAATGAATTCATTTAGGCCCTTATATGCTACTGTACGTGTATACTCTTCGATTAAAGATGATAATTTGGTTGAATCTCATTTCGTACCAAATCCACCTTCTAATGCATATCATTTCCTAGTATTTGTGGATGGTTCAGGGGACAAACAAAGCAAGAACGGAGGGCGAGGTTGCATTCTTTGGGATTTTCATGGAGATTTTTTGGCTGCTAAAGCATCATCGTGTAGGAGCAGGTATGCGGTGGGAGTAAAGACAGGCGATTCGGGATGGTCTCCTTCTACTACAATCTCTTCAGCTGTCCAAAATTGTGGTTCACTCAGATTGCAAGGTTGCCATAGATACCCTTAATGGATGCATAAATTCATTAGACTCTGGCTAGCTGTAACATTTTGGATGAGATTTTACAGTTTAGGAATGGTTCTAATTCTGTTGTTTTAAGCTATATTAACAGGACAAACAATGTATTTGCTGATTTTCTAGCCCATGGTGTGAGGACCTCTCTTTCTAGGACTTGGTGGTCCAACATATTGCCTCCAGGAATGTTTGCTTGGAGAGCCTAATATAATTTATCTTCTAGACAAAAAAAGAACCAGTGTTTCTTTCATATATCTTAAGCAAACTAAGCAAGCTTCTGGATTGACTGGTATTAAGAATGAAGCATTATAAATACACCACCCTGATGATTCCACCAGAGTAGAAGAATTAAACATCCTTTCATATGAGGAAAATGGGACTCAATATATACACATGATGCTTTCAACATCAAGGAAGGATTAATGCTGTGATCATTTCTGTACACCCAATATTTGGTCTTTGGTGAAAAGAAGTAATCTTTGCTCTCACTAGGTTTCATCACATGATTTTTATTTTAACTAGCCAGGTTTATGTGGTGACAATGCAAGCACCATCAATATCTGGGCTCAGATGAGGGAAACAAGTTCTATTGTCATTAACTTCCAATGGAGTTACAAATCTAATGAGTATTGTTTCCTCTTTGTTCTTAATTAGCAAGTATGAGTAGTCGAAGGATAGCACTACTTGGATCCTGCTAATTTATATTCTCTGATATAATGCCTAAGTAAATAGACTCTAGGATGCTCTAATTCATGCAATATTATAAGGTCTTCATTACCCTCAACATTGGGATTCATCATCAATGGTTATTCATATAAGTTTTTGTTCACAGTGGCAACCCCAATATACCATCAAATATCAATCACACATCATGTTCTAGTATGAATATTCTTTAATTTTGTCTGTCATCTTTGGTCATAAATTGATTCAGAGACCATTTCAATTTCTAATACAGGAAAAAAAAACCCAGAAGACCAGTTCGTTAAAAGGGATGAAAGAAACACTCATCCAAAAAAAAGAAGATCAGCAGTACCTGATGACAATTAGGTAAAAGATCAAATCACTCTCATCTTTACACAGAAGGAAACAAATAGTCGGGGAGGTTACGAATAAGAAGATTCATGAGCAGTCTCCATTCCTCAAGCTTTGAAGCAGCTTCAAATAACTATGTTCATCCGGACTAATGTATCTGCATTTATTTTTAAAAACAACAAATAAAAATTTGATGGAAATTTTAACTGGTCAGTATTGGTTAAAAAAAAAATTGCAATATTTAGGATACAGAACTCTATTCAGAAGTGCAGCCTATGGCAGCACTCCCACAAGTCTATCTATCTCCTCCCCAAGAAAAACACATCTCTATCTTCTTGTTTTGAGGAAAAAGAAAGACACGGGAGTGCTGGTATGGGCCACACTACCAAACAAAAAACTAATCCTTCATAACTTTTCACTTTTTAACCTTTGAATTGATAGTACATCAACTACAGAAAGATGAAGAGATGATAGAAATATAAAAATTTGAACAAACACAAAATAAAAGAGATTCATACCCATGACGAAACAAGAAATCAATGATGACTAGAGCACAATTTGCCTTGAAAAATTGTGTTCTCCGTATGATATTTGCAACATGAATCACAGGGATCAACTTGAAGCTGTGTACCTCTCCATCTGCCACATGTAATAAAAGCTAAAACAATAAAAAAGGAATTGTACAAAAGCGTCAAATTGAATTGAAAGGACTTCCGCAATGCAATAAAAGCAAAAAGCATCACTCACAAGCTAACCTTGATTTTTAGGGATAAAACCATCAGGTAGCTTCAAATCGTAACAAAACAAAACATCTCTTTTGTAACTATAACCATGAATGTCCACATAAGAAACTGCACCAACTGGGATGGCTCTGCAAAACAAGCATTTCTCTTACTTAACTAACCCAAAATTCTTGATTTGGAACATCCTAGAAAAGAAAAATGAGATGTTGGATATAGTTAAAGGTAATGTACAAAAGGATAGTGAGTAATGTAAGGATCTATTTTTATTTTTATTGAGGGGAAAGAACAAAGAAAAGAAGGGGGGGGGGGGGGGGAATGAATAGTAATGAATTCTCAATTATGATTGAATTACATAAAGGATATGCTTTAAGCTTATAACTGTTTGAATAACTCACAAACGAGTTAACCAAATGCTCAAAATTAGATAGCAGGAAGTATGTCTTGTAAATATGCATGCATTACCATGGGCATTTGAGTATTTTCTTGCAGGTTAAAAGGATGCATTGGTCCTTTGAGATATGAAGCAGCGGTAGTGTGGTCATTCCTTGGTGTTATATGTTTTATGCGATAGGTTTTAACCCTAATCTATCTCATTTGTTAGCTCTCTTTCACTTTGCGAGGGAGTTCTCTCAAGGGTTTAGGGTTTACTGTGTTTCTTCTAAATCTCTCGGGTGTAATCTCTGGTTTATGGCTTTGATCAATACAAGTCAGGCAAGGTTACTATGTACCTATTGATGTCTTTGTGAGAGTGTTGGGCATCATGTATGGTTTGTAATCTTGAGAGGTTGTTTAGTTGAGTGGTGTGTTGTAAACATTGTAAATCTGTACATTCTCTTTGATATAGTTACTGCAAGATTCTTGAGTTATGTGACTCATCTTTGGACATATGACCCAATGATCCAAACCAAGTAAATAATGGTGTGCCTTTTCTTTCTTTATGCTTCCTATGCGTGATATATGGAATTAATCTCAACAGTATGTTTTTCGCAGGATGAACAATGGAAAAGATAAAGTTGGACTTATGGAGATGATCCTGAGAATCAAAAGGTTTTAAGAAATATATAAGACAAAAACAAAATATATTTTAAGTGGTATAACTATAATAACAATGTTGAGACAAAAGAATAATATTGTGCATAGGAAGCATAAAAGAGAACGTTGTAAATATTATTATTTTCATGGGCATTTGAGTCTTTTGCAGGTTAAAGGACGTGCTAGACTTTGGGTTAAGTAACAAGGATATTATGGTCATTATGCAGGGCCATATGGATACTTCTTTTATGGTCATGATTGGCTTGCTCACAAAGTCTCTCCTCTCCTCTCTTGGTTTTTCTTCTTGGGGTTTAGGGTTCGCAATGGTTTCATTCTTTGGTTCTCTCTTGTGATCTTTGGTTTTGGTTGTTGAACAGGGCACTCATTTGATCTTTGGAAGGCAAGTAAGGTTGCTGTTAGATTCAGTTCTTCTATGGTTAGATGTATTTGAGTCTTATGTACTAATCTTGAGAGCTTAGGTGCTTTTAGAGGGATGCGATGTTTGTAAACTCCTGTACTCAATATCTTTATTTTGTTATTGATTAGTGCAAGATATCTAAGTCATCTGAATCGGCCCCGGATGTAGGATTATTTATCCAAACCAAGTAAAATCCTTGTATATTATTTTTCTTGTGTGCTTCCGTTGTGTATACATTGTAATATACCTCTCAACATCTTGGCATCAGAGCATTTCGATTCTAGGATTTGCTACTCTGTTTGTCAAATCTGCATGATTTGGTTTATGTTTTCACATCTCTTGAATTAGTTTCTGCTATTACATGCATGATGCAACAAATTTCATGTTTGTCATGCTATTGTTTGAAACCCCCAATTTCTGAAATTCGACTCAGGGTTTTTCTAATTGGTTGTCAAATAGAGCTTCTGTTGTTAAAATTCCTAAAATTCTCTTGTTAATTTCACGCCTATTAGACTGATTTCTTACATTATAAATTCTATAATCAAGATTTTCAAATTTGAATATTTGGTCTATGGTTAGGGCACTCGAAAATTATTCAATTGTTGGGGTTTTGCTTTCTAATCTTGTACATAATCCATATTTGATCTTGCATCTTGTACTTTCTAATCGTTAGTTGTAATTACTTGATAATTTCTTCTCTTATGTACTTGAATAATTAACTGTACGTTCGGTCTTGTCTTTCTAATATTCATTATTAAGTGTGGGTGACTTAAATACATTTTTTTTTCTTCCTTGCATTATGGCACCTACTTGGTTTGAGCTTGAAAAATTGGATGGGAAATGAGACTTCATGATTTAAGGGACGGTTACAGAACCAGAGCCAAATCTCCGAACAAAATGAGAACACCCGGGGAAAACCCAGATTCAGAAACGAGATCACCACACAAAACAGAACGAGATTAGGGAAGGAGGAAACAGATTCAAAAAGCAACATTGCACACACAAAAACACGCGATCAAATAGTTTTTAGGATGAATCCACATATTTCATTCCACAACCAAACATTTAATTTTATAAATTATG
The DNA here is from genome assembly GCF_041222555.1 of Hakea prostrata. NCBI lineage: Eukaryota > Viridiplantae > Streptophyta > Magnoliopsida > Proteales > Proteaceae > Hakea > Hakea prostrata. Next base: position 17,093,232 of record NC_142607.1, on the reverse strand, counting down.
ACCCATAGTTTGAAATCTCTGATATTTGAATCTCCCTCATGTACCACGGCCCTAAAAGAGCAGAATGCATGCCACTCTTGTTCAGAACTATTGCCATACGGCATTGAAAGGACAAAAAAGTCTTCCAGCTAACCTGTCGGAAGAAGAGAAACAAGACACTATGGATATGGCAATCAATAGCAAGTAAGACCCTAATAGATGTGCATTTAACAACGGGTGAAAACTATTGATTATAATTTATCCCCTCAGGTTTGACAATAACCCTTCACAACAAATTTAACTTTATACCTGGGTTTCTCTACACTAGGAATGCCTGACTTAAGTTTAAACACCCATTTACATCCTATTATTTTCTTACCCTTAGGTTTATAACCAATTGACCCACTTACATCCTATTATTTTCTTACCCTTAGCTTTATAACCAATTTTGAGGTTTCGTTCTTATTTAATGAGTCCATTTCATCTAACAAAGCTAACGTCCGTTCTTCCAATCTTTACATCCAAGGGCTCTCTAATAGTCCTAGGTTCATACCCAACCATACAATCAGCAACAGACAAGGCATATGAAATCAAATCTGAATTACAAATATTAGCATACGTAGAAGGCACTCTAATGGACTAGCAAGCATATCATCAGTTAAAGGGGCTGGTTTTTCAATATCAATTTTAACAGTAACAGTCCCATCATTTATTACAGTTTGATCAAGCAAATCAGCATGTTCAGCAGGGTCTAAATCAGTCAAATCTTGGTCATTTAATGTAACAGCAGGTGGTTTACCATCAAACTCCACCTCAATTAGACTCTTCTCTACGGTTTGAGAATTCTGGTCACTTAGGTTCTTTACTTAACAAACCAGATTTTAGTAATTCACTTTCACTAAATTTTACATCCTAACCAATTATGACCTTTTTATCTTCCAAACACCATAACTTAATACCCCTTAACTCCAGGGGATATCCTAGAAAAATACACTTTCTACACCTTGGTTCTAACTTGCCTCTATTTTGATGTAGATACGCAACACACCCAAAAGATTTTACAACTTTATAATCAATTCTAGAGCTGGTCGATTTATGTTCAAGTGTGTCATAAGTCAAAGTTGAATTAGGGGACTTAGTTATTACAAACAAAGCAGTACTAACTGCCTTAGCCCGAAATTTCTTACCTACGCCTGACTCTATTAAGATATACATTACCCAATACATTATAGTCCTATTTATTCTTTCAGCTACACCATTTTGTTGAGGTGTACAATCCAAGTCCTATATTTGGTTATTCCATGGGCTTTACTAAACTCTAAAAACCGATCATTAAAAATTTTAAGCCATCATCAGTTCTGATTTTCTACTAAGGTTTTCAACTCCAAACTTATCAGAAACACCTAATTTATCCCTAAGAAATAAATTCATGTTTTCCTAGAAGAACCATCAATAATAGACAAGTGATGGTGAACATCGGATAATGAAACAGACACATTTGGAGAACCCCACAAATCAAAATGAACATATTCAAGTAAATAAGTAGTTTTATAACTTGAATGAGGAAACTTAGTTCTATGAAGCTTTCCCATGGCACATACATCACAAAGACTTCATTGATTACAAATTTTTAGATCAACTGACCCGTTCTAATGCAAGAAATTTAAATCCTTACTACTAATATAACCTAGCCTTTTATGCCATAGCTTCACCTTACTATTAACTTCTCTAGAGACTCAAATTAAACCAACTACAACATTAAGATTGAGAAAATTTAAGTCATTTATCAATTCGGAAGACAACACCACCATGTTATCCTTCATTAACCTCAAACATCAATCTCTAGATGAGTAACAATACCCTTTTGAGTTCAATTGACTCAAGGACAGCAGGTTCCTTCTAAGACAAGGTACTTATCTTACATGTTATAAATTTCTAATGTTCCCATCATTAAGCTTTAGTTTGACCCTATTCCTAACACGTTACATGCATTATCATTTTCCATTAGGACCCTACCACCCTTTACAGGCATAAAGTTATGAATCAATCTCTCCCAAAGGTCATACAAAAGGTACAACCCGAATCTAGAATACATTGGTCCAAGTCACTAACTGAAGACACTATGAGGGCATCACTAGTCACATCAGCTACATTCGTAGCATCAATCCTATCCCTATTGTTCTCCTTTTGTTTCTTTAATCTTTTCACAAAATCTCCTAATATGTCCTTTCTTACAATAATAGCAACTTCTACCCTTACTTTTTTTCTTATTATTAGTCTTATTCTGAAATTTCTTCTTGTTCCAATTTTTTTTCTTGTTGTCTAAATTAATCTCACAATAAGTATTGGTAATCAACCCCTCACCTACATTCTTACCCTACTTTTCAGTCTTACATTCTATATCCCTAATTCTAAGAACATCCATAATATCATCAAGTGTAATAGATTCTCTACCATATATAATAGTATTTTAACACCACTATGCGTATCAACATATTAGACAAATAATTTAACAATAAATAGCAACAGTGTTACCAAACAATTCTTAACCCAAATTAGACAAGTGACGACTAAATCTATAAAATTCTTCAACATTGTTAGTCAACAACTTAGAAAATCTATCTTAAAACTAAATAATTGTTCTTTTAGCAAGGTTATACTAGGCATAGAAGCAGTCATATAAAGTTGTTCTAATTTCACCATACCTAAGCAGCAGTTTTACAATCCCTAAGCCTTCTTATGACACTATTACTTAGGTGTAGAATGTGGGTGCTATAGTAGAGGTCCATGATAGCTCGCTTCTCTTCTTCATATAGGCTCTCAAAGACTCTTTGCCGTATCAGTGCTTACGGCATGATTTTGAATAAGAATAGCATGCATTCTACTCTTCCAGACCATGAAGTCCCCCTTTCCCATCAAATTTCTCAAATTCAAATTGAGCAGGTGCCATATCACAACAAACAAAATAGATAAGTCACCTATAATCAAAAGAAAACACTAGAAAATCAAGAAATATACAGATAATAATTTGAATACACAAGAGAAGAAATTACCAAGCTAAGTCAACTAATAAATAGAAACTCCAAATAGCAAAATCAATTTCAGAGCTTGTACATGATTAGGAAACAAAAACCCTAATAACTGAATCAATTTCAGGAAGCCCTAACCATAAACCAAAAATACAAATTATGAATCTACCTTACAAAAGACATAATTCAACAAATCAGTTTAATGGGAAAGAAATTGAAATCAGAAAATTGGGGGTTTTACAACTGAAACGCTAACTACACCAACAATTTCAGAAACTCTAATTTGAATCTCAGAAAAATTGGGGGTTTCGAACAATAACATCACAATCATCAAATTAGACTCAAGCAATAACAGAAACTAAATCAAGAAGTGCAAAATAAAAACCCTAATCACATAGATCTAACACACAGGATAACAAACCCTAGAATCGAAAAGGCTATGATACCAATACACTGAGATAAAACATAATATTGCATGTAGGAAGCATAAAACAAAACAAGACCACCAGCATTTATTTGGTTTAAATTGCTAGATCCTACACCCAAAGCTGAGTCACACGATTCAGGTATCTTGCTATAACAATATCAAAGAAAAGGCATAGGAATATAGAGTTTACAACACATACATCTCTCAACCTACGCAACCTCTCAAGATTATAAACTGAAAATGATGCTCAACATATATAGAGACACCAACTGATACAGCAACCTTGCCTAACTTGTACAGACCAAGCGAACCTCTTGATCTAAGTGACAAAACCAGAGATTACAACCAAGAGATGAAGCAGAAAACAAGTAAAGCCTAAAACCTGGAGAGAAACACCTCGTTGAGAGTGAAAAGACTTCAAGAGAATAGAATGAGAAAGAGGCAGCTTTAGGGTTAAAACCCCTCGCATTTAGAGATGCAACAAAGTGAAAAGTGTAGGTACTTAAGGTTCAACCATAAATAAAGGAGAAAAGGAAATGATTTGCAGGCTTTGAGTAGAGAGGATGAAGTGGTGGAGTGTGTTTCGGAGTGTTGTGCAGTCAATATGTAATCTTTTAGAACTCACAGAAAATTTTATAGTACACTTATACGACTAGCACTGATATATGGAATTGAATGTGGGCGGTGATGTAACAACATATAAACAAATCTGATGCAACAGATCAGAGACTCTGAGATGGATGAGAGACCAAAAAATTAGAAAAAAGACAAATAAGAAAGGGACCAATTAGAAATGACATGGGAGTAGCTCTACCACAAGATAAGTGTTGAGAAAGTCGTTTGAGGTAGCATAGACACGTGCAAAGTAGGAATATTCCAACATAGGAGGGTGACCGGAATCAGATTGAAGGATTTGAAGGAGCTAGTAGACCTAAAATGACATTAAGAGAAGTGGTGAGGAAAGAAATGCATAGCTTAGGACAAGCAACAAGCATGGATTTGGATAGAACTGTTAAAGAAAAAGGATCATGTAGCCAATCCCATTTCATTAAACAAACCTCAGTTGAAGCTTGTATTCTAGCCATGCAAGAAATACGAAAAAGAATCCATGTAGCCAGTCCAATTTAGTTGGTATAAAGCTGATGAGTTGAGTTGAGTTGAGTTGAGTTGTAACCCAACCGTGCAAAAAAATATGAAAAGTAGTTGGTTACCGTACAGCCTGATTAAGTGAGGTAACATAAATTATTTGTATTTCTTTCTTAAGAGTCCAGTGCTATTAATGTGTTTTTCAAACATAAATCTTTTCTCAATATCAAGAACCACCTGATCAGGTACCTCTGAAGTAAAACATAACATACCCATTGGATAAGGATCTCGGTATTCCGGCTTCCTCTTCACATTCCTTCAAAAGGTTCTCCTTGCAAGAGATGCCATGGGGCTGCAAATACCATTGAAGATAACATGAGCTACAGAAAATGGCCAGGTTAGAATAATGAAAAATGCTGAAGTGCAAGAAGAAATTCTAAACTTTTGGCTTTTCTGGCTAAGTGCTCAATTCTGTAAGTTATAACATAAAAGAAGATGTTGGCTTGAAGACCTCAGGCTCAAGTTCAAGACCATAGGATCATTTTGCAGAAACAATTTCAGTCCTAAGTTCCTTCTCAAACTTGTATGAATGAAGTCCTAACATTCTCATTGCTGGCATAAATGACACTAGTAGTCTTGGCACTAGTCCAAAGGCAGTTCATGTTTTCAAATCCCAATTTTGTAGAATCAAACGAGTCAAATGGAAAAGCTGCTCCTAGAGGACAAGAGCTTTGTCATGGCCTACATTGCACCTGAAATTCAGAGAGACATCACTCCTTGATTGTGCCCTGAATTTTTTTCTGAAAACATTACAACAACCAATTAAAAATGAACCCCTTTCCTAGCCTAGCTTCTCATGTATTTTATCAAGGCAAGTTTGCTTGAGTCACACACCATGAGAAGATAGGATGTCAACCTACTGAAGCTGTACTTCTGTCACCATCTGGCAGGGAATCATGGATTCACTGAGAGTGATTATGAGATTCTGTGTGCCAAGTTTCTCTTCTTGTTTTCAAGCCATTCTTTGTCTACAAGGGTGACCAAAGTCCAGCTTGATTGGAAATACCAAAAGACAGGAATTGTGAGCACAAATTCTCACTTAAATATGAAAATATATAATATTTTTACCGTGGTCACAATGTTGAAGACAAGAAACAGGGACCATACCGTTGAGAATTAAAGTCAAATATACAATTGTTACATACCAGGCCTCCAGCAACTAGATGATCAAGCATTCCAGCAAAAGTGGGTTTTGTTTCACTTCTCTTCCCTATCCACAGAAATTTCATCCCATCCTTATCAACATATCCATTCATATGCACACCATAAGCCTATTACCAAAGAAACATTAAAAAATAATCAAAAAGAGAAGGGGGGGGGTGTTAGGTGGAAGAGAGGAAACAAATTCATCAGAAATATGAACTTTAGAAACCACTCCATGCAAATATTTGAAAGGATTAGAAGAGTATATACATTAACTTGAAGCCAAAAAATTACTGAAGTTACTTCCATTTTTTCTTTTTGAGGTGTGTGTCTTGGGGGGGGGGGGGTGTTTAAGCTTAATTGTACCTTGACTTGTATGAAATGACTATCATCTCAAATCTTAAACTTTCAAAAGAAGGAAAAAGAAATGATGATAAAGGTGTGCTGGAGATTTATAAATTTAGTTCTAAGACATCATGTACGTAACTCTAAGCAATTAGAAAAATCTTTTCTTTAGAATAGTTATCTCCAAGGAAAAAACAAAGCACCTCGTACTGACATCACTGTCACAATTACCTCCTCATTTAAAAACATCACAGTGTATCTAATACCTGTCACTCACAAACATAATGAACCACAGCATGGATAAAGTGAAGATCAGGAGCAATGCAAAATAAATACCAGGTTCACAAGTAGATTAAATCGCTGAACCCTCTGAATTGAAAACCACAATGAAGAAGAGTAGTTTCAACAAGACTGCAAAACGAATAGAACATATATATATATATATATATATATATATATATATATATATATATATATATATATATATATATATATATATATATATATATATATATATATATATATATCTTTTCTTTCTTTTCTTTTCCTTTTTCCTTTTGTAAGAACCCAACTTGGTGCTCGTCAATGATAACCCAAGTCAAAAACCAAATCCCAGCTTAGATAGATATTGAAACAATGATTTCCAAACTATATGAACCATATTTTAAACTAACAACCAGATTTCTAGTGCCAGTTAAAGAATCACCTCAATGAACTATCCAAGTCCTCATAAGAGGTCATTGAGTTCAAATCTCCATGGAGCCTATCTGTCAAAAGAAAGAAACTATTCTAGTCAGCTACTTCTTTTCCCTAAATAATTCGTTTATTATACGATTGAGAGCACAGAGAGTATGAACTCCTGGTCAACTACACAAGTCACATCAGAGTGCTTGCACAGAGAAGTTTCCATAATAACACCTACCTGAAAAACAAGCGCCTAAGAAAATTAGTTTTCTACACCATAACTGAAGCAAAAGAGGTGGTAAGGCAATACGAAAACCAAAATTATGATGCAGAACTCAGGTCACAAATTGATTCAGGTTCACTATGGACTACCACCACCAGAGAAGTAGATAACTCAAATGCAGCAAATAACTGTAGTTCTGTAATTATACTGAAGTTGCGAAGGGTAAGTGGAAATACAAATTGGAAGGGAATAAAATATGTGAAACTAAGATAAAGGAAAATGTGAGGGGTTGTTCTGAATTAAAATTAAGGGAAAAATGACCCACAAAAATATCTTTCTTCAACCTTCCGCAACAATCCCAGTGATGCAGTTTGGCTGCCTATTAACAGCCTCAGGTGTTGGGATTTCTCCATCACCTCCACCATTAGCCATTAGGCATAGGGAGGCTCCCTACATTAGTGCCAAATCATGTAATAGTTTAGGTATCTATTAGTTTTTTTTTATTCAGTCTTTTTTCCTTTGTAGTAATAGGGACTTCCAAAGTTACTATTCACATGAACAGTAATCCTAATATATTTTGGAATCGTGGTTTCTATTTTTTAGTCTAGTTTGACTTTGAAAGCAATGTTAGCCATAGTAGCTGTGAATGTAGATGTAATTGCACAGTTGAGCACACGCTTTGACTAATAAAAATTGTGTTGAGCATCGCTGCCTTAGAATAGTGTTACTAATTCCAATCCCCCTCCATTGGAATTCTCAAGCTTGTACCAATTACCTAGCTAAGCTCCAATGAAGCCTACTTCAAGTTGCAGGAAAATCCAGCAGGATCAAGGTCTTTTCCTCATTGTTCAACCAGTTGTCCTCACTAAACTGTAAGTCGAATCACCCCAACTTTAGTTCTTCTTTTAATCCTCTAATTCTATGAACCTCAGCATCCCCCCTTTCAGTATGGGAAAATTTACTTGATCTACGGTATTTAAAGAAGTCTTATACTAATAGATTTCATTTTTAAAAACAGTCACTTCGTCCCTATTTTAAAGCCTATCATTCTCACCCAAAAAAGGGCCAAAATTACCGAAATTGTCCTTTTAAAGTTTTTTTTTTTTTTTGAATAATTTATTCCTAATATTTAGTAACCGTTCATCATGTTTTTTAAATATTTTCAAATAATTATCCTAAAACAAGGTTACCATTCCTCACACAATTTACTCTCATCACTCCTCGAGCAATTTCATCCCCTCTCACACTTGTACAACCATGGAAGTTTTGGACTTCCCACTACCAACAACACCATGATCCCTTAGGACGAAATAAATAAATAAAAAAAGATTTTAAAAAGCGTGAGGAATGGTAATCAAATCTTAGGAGCAAATTATTTAAAAATAAAAAGACTTAAAAAGCATAATTTTGGTAGTTTTGGTCAAATTATTGTCAGATGGGGATGATCAGGACTAAAACAATTTTCAAGTAAATCCTTTATAAATACCGCAGGTCAAGGAAATTTCCCTTTCAGTTATCATTTCCCACAAAATTCCAGCTGATTCTAACATTTTTATAGTCCAATTACATCCATTAAAAATTGTCCAGAGTAACCTGCCCACATCAATATCCTCGATCCACCTTGCTGCCGATTCCCTCCAAACCCTAGATTCTATCAACCCCTACCTCAGGTAAGAATACTAGTTTTTTGTCCAGTCACCAGCCATCCAAATTCTCTCAAATTTGTACTTCCTGTCATCCCTTGACCAAATCCCATCCCTAAATTCAATCCCTGAACCCTAGTTTCACCCAAAGATTCCCTTTTAAAACCTAAAACCCTGTTCCTAAATTGCTGAAACATAAAATTCAGCATTCAAAAAGCCTTAAACCTTCATGAAGAACTTCCCTATCATCTACTTGACTAAACCTAAAAATTGAACCCTAAATTCAACCAAACCCTAGCCTTTAAGTGTACCCACACCCATTTCTGACCTACTTGAACTTGGCTAGTCATGATGGATATAGTCATATAGACCCTGGATATTGGCTCCCAGTGGGTCTCCTACCAATATATGGCTATTTTATCAAGCAGTAGAAAGAAGCAGATTTCTTCTTCCTTGGAGATCCAATCCATCTGAGGCTTTAGATGAAGATTGAATAACTGTCAGTTCACGATCTAAAACTAAAGTAGGCATTAACCAGAGATAAGGTTTGAAATTCTGTAAAGATATGACTGATGACATAAAGGTGATCGGGCTCTACCCTATCAAGGATGATGGTTTCTCAAGGTTATAGAGTTGCAGGTGAAAGGAGAAAAAAGGAGAAAAGGGCAATTTGGTGAAGAAATTTTCTACACAAATGTTTTTTGCTGAGTTTACAGAATGGTTGGTATTGTTAACATTTTGAAAATTGAACAAACTTCAGGGGCTGCATGCAACTTTTCAAAACTGAGATATCTGTTTTCTATTCCAATAAACCTCAGTGGGTGCATGTGAAAAAGAAGAAGAAAAAATTTAAATAGAACTCATATTCAAATTCTAAAACCAAATCGAATCCAAAATTAACAGGCCTATCTCATACAACTTTACTCTGACCAAACTCCAAAAAAAAATATGATAAAAAATTACAAAGAATCAAAAAAGGAAAAAGGAAACTAATAAAAGCCTACAATATCCCACCAGACCCATGAAAAAGGAGGATCCTGGCAAGGTCTCAGAGATATCATGGCCCTTTCAAGGTCCGAGGCAAAACTGAAGACAAGTTAAGGAAACATAATCTACTTGAGATCTTCATATTATTTAGGTATTTTACATTAATTGTGAGCTTTCTACTAATTAAATTGAGTAGAGTGAGGTTTATCAGTACCTTGTATCCTACCAAGCTAGGGTTAAAACTCCTATTTGAACTTCAAAATTTCAAAAATCTAATAATGCCATTGTATTTAAATGGCCGAGCTGTATACCAAGTTTCATGAACTAACTAGGTCAAAAATCCAACTGAATCTAGTTAAAAAAAAAAAAAAAGGGAGTTTTTTCATGGCACCTACCATGATTGGGGTGAAATTAGTGAGCACCCACTATTATGATGCAAATTACAAGGCACCCACTTGAAAAATTACAAGTTACCCACAATTAAGTTTTGCTATTAAATGGCAAGTAAATTACCTAAATGCCCTTACACCCATTTAAGTCATTTAAATGATCCTACCCAACACCATCTTCTTCCTACATCTCTCTCTCTCTCTCTCTCTCTCTCTAATCAAAACTAGAAGGGGGTTTTCACTTTCCATTCATGCTCTTTGTAGAACCATCACATCTCTCGATGCAGATCTAGGGTTGAAAAACTAGAATAAAAAACCGGACAAAGGGTTGAAAAACATGGAAAGAGAAACAAGCAGCTCATTACAAGCAATCACATCAGGAACAATGGCCTCATCGCCATTTAAAGCCTTCAGAAGCTTGAAAAACATGGAAAGAGCTAGACCCACCTAGTTTTTCCTAACTAGAGCAACAATAATAGAATTATGCATTTGGGGATTCAAGCTAATTCCTAGCTCTTCCATGTTGTCCAATATATCAAGAGACGAATCAAACTTACTAGAACATACATATGCATCCAACAACATCTTGAAAGTGGCGGAGCCAACAACACCACCATCTTCCTTCATCAAAAGCAACAGAGGTGTGACTTCATCAAGGCACCCATCTCGACAGATGGCTTGAAAGACTTGCAAGTAAGTGTTTGAAGAATGTCTGTAACCAGGTGTAAGAGAAGCCCATCTAAAAAAATCAAACTTTTATAAGTGTCAAGGGAATTTCGCCGGAGGATTTGGAGGACAAGCGATTCGGAGAGCGGAATGGAATCGGCGTCAAGGTTTTAAGTACCCGACACAGATAAGGTTTTGGAGAGAGATGTGACAAGGAGGATGTTAATGAGCTCGGAAGCTGACCCAAGGAGAGCGAAAGAAAGAAGTTTTCCATTGTGCATTTCAGGTAGGAATTTGCATCGTAGCAAAGGAGCAAAAGCAAAATTACGGCATTGCAATGCAATAGAAGTGGTTGCCTACTAAACAACGGTAGCAACGGCGACCAAATTAAGAGCAAGAATGGAAAGTGAAAAACCCCTTCTAGTTTTGATAAGAGAGAGAGAGAGAGAGATGTAGGTAGAAGAGGATCCCTTCACCCACCTAAGCGTTGGGCAGGATCATTTTAAATGACTTAAATGGGGGTAGGGGCATCAAGGTAATTTTAACTGTGGGTAACTTGTAATTTTTCAAATGGGTGCCACGTAATTTCCAACATAATAGTGGGTGGCCACTAGTTTCACCCCAATAATAGTGGGTGCCATATAAAAACTCAAAAAAAAAAAAAAAAAAAATTGACCAACTCAAGGAGATCACAGGCAACTTGGTATTTTAAGTCACTAAAACCAAGTATAAAATGAGACCTTGAATTATGATAGGACCAATTTGGATCCAGTTATTGGTATGGGTTCTCAAACAAACTGGCTTGGTCTAAGGAAGTGTTCTGGCATCAATTCCCTCCTTGTTGGACAAAACTCACATTCTTGGTCTGTAAAATGAGACAATCATCACTGCTTGACTGGAAGCCACAGTCATCAATTTTGATGGAGGCAATGATCCAGCACATCTCATGATCATCCATCAGATTCTCTGAAAATCATTGGAAAACGACATCCTTCGAAGGATTCTGATAATGTGGTTTCACATGTGTTCAGACTGTTTACTTAATCATCTCTTTTTGTCCACATTTTCAGCCACCTTTAATTTGTCTTCTGGAGCTTCCATCAATACATTATTGCATAGATGTTTAGTATTATCAGCAAGCTTTTGAGAAGCAACCGGAACATTGAAACAATCAATCTTCAAATTTCTTCATGCTCGTCTACATAAAAGTTGAAGAGCAAGAAAATCATAATTGATCAATCATCAGAAATAAGAATTTCAGCTCTGATAAGAATCGCTATAGAACCCTAGTCATAAAATCCATTTTCATCTAAACACTTGATAACTCCAAAGCAGGGAATAGTGGAAGTAAAGGGGGAAAGTGGTAATTTTGTGATAAAAACAAAATATTAGAAGTGCTACAGGCAACTTAACAGAAAAGCATTAATAGGGAAAAAGATTAATGTATGGGGACAGACGATGAATGTAAGGGGACAGACTTGGAACTTGGAAGGGTATATAAAATACAGGTAAGACAAAGGAAGATGGAGGGGGAAGTACTGGAAACAAGGGTAACATAGGGGTTAGAAATAAACCTTAAGTGTATTTCCTTCAACCTTCCACAACAGTACCAGCAGCAGGAAGACTGGTTGGAATTAGATTTCTTCACTCCTGAGATCCAGTTGGTTTGGGGTTTTAGAATAAACTTGATTACTCACAAACCTATGGATTTACATAATTCTCAGTCTAGCAGCATTACAGCTTACTAGGTAGAATCTGGAACCAAGAGATTGAGTTGAAATTTGGTTAACTTGAAATTGTCCAGGACCACACCTTTTAATCGTAATTATGAACCATTAAAATCTCAAACTATTCCAAAGAGAACAATAGAGATTGTTGCCAAGAATTGGTTTGAAACCTTAAACTAAACAGGATTACAGAAGGAGGAGAATAACTGAAGTATTTGGAGTAAAAAAAAAATAAGATGAAGAAGAAGAGGAAGGAAGGCCAAGGCTGCAGAGAATGAGAGGACAAGAGAAGAAGAGAAGCGACTCATCACCACAAGAATTTATGAAGTTGAATATTCTTTCCAAATCTGTCATTAGTATCATTGGTACCATATATATAGACACACACACAGTAACTATATATGTGTGTGTTGGCTATTCCGAATTCATCGAATATATATAAATAATATTAATATAATACACACACACACACACACATATATATAGAGAGAGAGAGAGAGAGAGAGAGAGAGAAAGCAATAGCAATAGCAATCACATAGTTATAGCAATAGAATAATAGCTGGTCGACTCTAAGGAAAGGATAAGTAATCAAAATGAAAGATAAGGATGCGATCCAGATCATAATGAGACACTCCTTCGGTTTCATTCAGAAAGGTAGATGATATAGGACTAAAAAAATCTCTATTACTAATCCTTTGTGTACCTTGGTGTTACTAACCGCCAACTCTTTTTTTCTTTGATCCCGGTATGGTAACCCATGCAATAGTAAAAACACCATGCATTTGATCTTTTGCCCCCGCTTCAAGCCTTGATGATTAATCAATCTTGGGGTAAATAAGGTATAATTCTTCTAGTTCTGATGATGATTGATTCAACCTTTGATCAAAAAGATATACCTTGGTTATATTTCATCTCTTCAACAAGTTTAGTAATGAGCATAACGGCCCTATTGTTCCGGTGGAAAGAAGAACCTATGATAGCATTTCGGGAAATTTCCAAACGAACAATTTCAACGAAATCTTTCAATATCTTATTTTACTATGTTCAACTCTATGTATTCCTCTAACAAATAAATAAATAAAAGTTTAAAAAATAAATTAAAAAAATAAAATAAAATAAAAAAAAAACAACAACTTAACATTCACTCTTAACTAGAGTAAGTTCTATTAGTTAAGTATAGAAATATTGAAAATATATGCACGATGTCTCAGCTACAGATCCAGATTGTGTCATCCATAAAATGGATTGATTCTTTATTTTATTTCTTTTGAATTTGGAAGAATTGATAGCAACTGTGGGGGAAGAGATGCTCTGAATAAATGGAATTCATTCTTCCTATTCAAAAAAAATCATCAGAAAAAGGAATGGAGTAGTTTGGATGGACACCAAGTAATTGATTTTTACCTATAGGACTAGAACTTCTTGTTTCAGAGGGTGAATCTATCAACCTTGATCAACTATTAACAAGTAATCCCAATGTGGGTGGATTTGGTCAAGGAGATGCAAAAATAGTACTTCAAGACCCATTATGCATCCAAGGCCTTTTGTTCTTCCTGGCATCTATTATTTTAGCCCCCTTTCCTGGAAAGTAGTCACTACCTAAGCCACAAAAGATGCTTTTTGACCAAAAGCCAAATAAACACATATTACATTTTGCCCTTTTTGATTGAGAATAGTACATGTGGCTATTGCCATTTTATATGTATGTATATGTATACATATGGACAGATATATAGATGAATAGATAAGTAAAAGGAAGTAGAACTCCAATTCAAACTATAAAACCAAAATAGGATACTAAACTAACAACCCTATTTCTATTACTCCAACTCTTGACAAACTCTAAAAAAAAAATGTGTTTAAAAGTTACGAAGAACATAGTTGTTAAGGCGTCGCCTAGGCTTCTGGGCACCCTTGGAGACCCCAAGTCGAGCATTGCTTCACTTTTAGCCCGCCACTGCCTTTATGTGTTTTTAAAACCATAATGTCTATGATTCCAAATCGAAGGCAGGCAATTCATTGGAAATCAGATTCCAATTGGGAACAACTAATGGTTGAAACTAATTTGCATACGTACATAGGTGCTACATGGGATCAATTGCTACATTAACCCAAAGAAAAGAAGAAGAGAAGTAAACTCGAGCGACTCGAGTAAAATCCCAAAACTCTGGCGTAACGCCCTAAAAGCTCTCGGCCTCTCACTACTCTCTTCCTCTTGATTGACGACGACACAACAACTTGCGGCGACCATTCTCTTTGATCAACGACAACTACTCTCTCCGGCGACTTCTTTCTTCTTCTTTTTTCTTTTTCTTTTTTTCTAAAAAGTCTGGTACAAACCTCTGTAGTTGCAGCGACCATTCTCAAGTTGCAACGGCAGTGGCACTCCGTTGGTTCTTTGCATCGCAGCATCTCAAGCGAAGATTGGCGATGCTGTTTCTTCGTCTTTCTTTTGCCTTTTTTCCCCCTAAAACGTCTGGTACAAACCTCCGTAGTTGCATCGACCATTCTCAAGGTGCAGCGGCAGCGGCTCTCCAGCAGTTCTTTGCACCACAGCATCTCAGGTGAAGGTTAGCGATGCTGTTTCTTCTTCTTTCTTCTGCTTTTTTTTTCTTCTAAAAAGTCTGGTACAAACCTCCGTAGTTGCAGCGACCATCCTCAAGTTGCAGCCGCAGCGGGCACTCCAGTGGCTCTTTGCATCGCACCATCTCAACGAAGGTTGGCAATGCTGTTTCTTCTTCTTTCTTCTGCTTTTTTTCTTTCTTTCTTTCATTAATCGGTGATTTTGTTAACAGATTTTGTTAAGACTAATAATCAGTAAACTCCGGTGATTTTTGGGTGTTGTTCACCATCTTTTCAGGCAACGGTATGTCTCCGGCCTTCCTTTTTTTCTATGTTTTAACCATGTTATAAGTATAACTGAGACCAAATTTATTAGCTTCTCTTGATTATTGTTGGTTAGAAGTAATCTGTAAACTTGTATTTCTCTCTGATTAGTGATTGCCTTCCCTGTTTCACTGTTGTTGTTTTTGTTTTTGCTGAAATTCAACCCCCAAAAAAAAAAAAGACCTTGCTTGCTGAAAAACCAATTTTTTCGTAACTTTTTCTTCTTTTTCAGAATAGAAGCTTGATTATCATCAAGTGAGATGATTAGATGAATGCATCAAATTTTTATTGCGGTGCCCTACCCCTATGTCTAGTGCAAAATTATATGGTATCATAATCATTATTATAATTGTTTTTTTATTTATTTTTTTTTGGCTGATTATATGTATATGTTTCATGTTTTTTATTTGTAGATATTTCCTAGTTATTTACAATGGCCTCAACTGATAATCCGGCAGTGATTGCTAGTGGGGGTGAAGCTAGTTATGATTCCTCAAAAGACCAAAAGAGAAAGGCCAAGTCAAATGACCCAAGGTGGAAGTATGGGTATGTGGCTGATAGGAATAAAATCAAGTGCACTTTGTGCAACAAAGACCTTAAAGGAGGAATTAGAAGATTGAAGCAACATCTAGTGTGTGGATATGGGGATGTTATGAAGTGCACCAAGACTACTACAGCAATTGCCCAAGAGATGAATGCAATGTCGTTGAAAAATGAAAAAAGGGCAACTGTTACTAACTGGGATAATGAGGAGTATGATGATATTCAACAAGTAATTGAAGAAGAACATTCTACTCCTGCCTCTACTGAAGGAGGGACATTTCCTAGTGTTGGGTCTGAGGTGTGCTCCAAGAAACCAAGATCTGGCACTGCATCAAAGAGATTGAAGAGTGCCCTCAATAAGGCACCAGTAAGGGGTCCTATGGAAATGCACGTTAGACGCACTCCTGAAGAAGTTGTTGATGAAAGGAGGACAAAGGGTGCTACTCAAACAACAATCTTGAATAGAATGAGATCCACGGAAGAAAAGAAGCAAGTGGATAACCACATCGCTGGCTGGATGTATCAATGTGGCATTCCATTCAATGCAGTTAAAGCTAAAAGCTTTAAGGTGATGATGGAGTCTGTTGCACAATATGGTTCTAAGTATAAGCCCCCAACTTACTATGAAATCAATGTGCCTTTATTGAAGAATGCGAAAGAAAGAACGATGAAGATGAGGAGAAGTTATGAAAGGTATTGGAAGATGTATGGATGCACACTCATGTCTAATGGGTGGACTGACAAAAAGGCTAGGCACCTCATCAATTTTCGTGTCAATTGTCCAGAGGGAACATTTTTCATTGGTTTTGTGGATGCATCTAGCCATGTGCAAGATGCAAAAATGCTCTTTCAATTATCGGATAACAAAGTTGAAGAAATTAGGGAAGAGCATGTAGTTCAAGTGTTGACTGATAATGCCTCAAGTTACAAAGCAGCAGAGGCAATATTAATGGAGAAGATGATTATATATATTAGATTCCATGCACAGCCCATTGTCTTGATTTGATGCTAGAGGACATTGGGAATTTGAAACAATATAAGAAAGTGATAATTCAGGCAAAGAGAACAACCACTTTCATTTATAAGCACACAAGATTGCTAGAGGCCTTGAGACAGAAGACAAATGGTAGGGATCTTGTGAGGACTACAATGACTAGATTTACCACTTCATTCTTGACAATGCAAAGCTTATTGAAACACAAGGATGACTTAAGGCACTTATTCATTTATAAGGAGTGGACAAAATCCAATTTGTCCAAGACAGAGAAGCAGGAAAGGGAGTAGCTAAAACAACATTTGCTATAGCATTTTGGCATGATGTGGAGGATTGCATTAAAGCATCACAACCTCTAATGATTGTAGTGAGGATTGTAGATGCTGATGAAAGACCCACATTTCTTTAAGTGTTTGTAGCCATGCAATAGGCTAAGAGAAGAATAAAGCACGAGGCAAAGAACGACTCTAGAAGAAAGTGATACAAATAATTGATTGGCGATGGAAGTGTCAGATGGAGAGACCTCTATATGGTGCAGTCTTATTTTCAAATCATGGGAAGTTCTACAATTTAAATGTTGTAAATGATTGTGAGTTGATTAGTTTCTCTCCAAATTTTTTTAATAAAATTGTTGGAAGACCAGTGCTTGATGTACATCTACAAGATAAGGTATTGCACCAGGCAAGTGAATACAAGCAAGTTAGAGGTCCTTTCTCCACAAGTATGGCTATCAAACAGCGTACAACTATGAGTCCTCGTAAGTTTTTACTTGTATGTCTTTTATTTTTAGTTATGCTTATTTGGTTTATAACTATAGATTTTGTGTTAATCTTTGTTTTTTTTTTTTTATTACTTTTTTTATACTATAGTTACATGATAGGATACACATGGAGGAAATGTTTTTTAGCTTACAATGACTGCATGGAGGATACTAAGCCTTTGTTGTTCCTCCTTTGATTGTGAACAAAATTGGAGTACATTTGAGTTTGCAACTAGTGATTTAAGTATTTAAAATACTTTTAAGTTTAAATTTTGGAAGAATGACTTCGGGTTCTTTTCAATTGCTAATGAATTCAGATTCACACCAAGAAGAGGAATAGGCTGGAACATGAGCGATTGAATGGTCTAGTTTTTATTCAGTACAATCGCCGTCTTCAAGAAAGGTTCAATGAAAGGTGATTACAGAATAGAAATTATGATCCACTACTCCTTGATGAGCTTGACTGGGTCACTAGAGCAGTGAGTGGATGGTTAGTCAGCCTGATGATTTAGTCTATCTTGAGAGTGATCTTATTTGAAGCACTGCGGATAAAGCTATGGGGGCATCCGCATCCCTTAAGGGCCAAAACAAAGTGAATCAACATCCGCAATATATGTTACCCACATTGCAAGTCTTTGGAGAGGGTGGTTGAGGAATATGACTTTGAGTTAGATGGAGACATGGAACAAGTGGAAGATTTGCATGATGATGAGAATATTGTAAATGATTATGGTTTGAGGTCTATGATAAGTACCTCTTCGAAGCAACAACAACTTCGAGAAGATTTCCCGCTTGCTACCAATTTGCTTGATGATGAACATAACTATGTTGACTTATACTTTTCTATTGAGAATTTTGGATATGGATTATGGATTTTTATTGGGAATTTTGGATATAGATGTTTTATTATATTTAGGATATAGATGTTTTATTATATTTAGGATTTGAACTTTAGATTTTAGATATAAGTGGGATTGTTTGCTTAAATATTTAAAACTTCCTATTTAGATATTTGGCTATATACTTTGTTTCATTTTCTTCTTCTACTTATGAGGATATTTCGCTAGAGCTCAACAATTTAGAGGAGGTGGAACTGTAGGTGCTGGTGGAGGTGGAGTTGTAGGTGGTGCTAGTGTCAGTAATGTTTAATTAAGGTATGTTGTCTACTTATTTTGCTTATGCATCTATGTATTTACTATTTAGTCCCATTTTATCATATCTTTATTCTTGAATTCAATTGTTAATGATAGTATGATACTTGAAATTTATTTAGGACCTACTATGTGTGGTTCGTAGCATGTTGGATGACTTGAGGTAGGCTAATGTTAGCTTTTTTATTATATAAGACATGATAGATTTATAATGAACTAGAGTGTATGAGATGTACACTAAAAATTTCACATAAAACACCTTGACCGACTCAAAAGCACCTCAGAGACTCATCACCTCAACTAGTCTAAACCATCTTGCATTGCCTCATCGCCGTGATAACTAAGACAAATGAAGGTGGAAAATGGGAACATGACAAATACAACAACAACAACAACAACAAGCCTTGTCCCAACTAAATGGGGTCGGCTACATGGATTCTTGCCCTCCAATCAATTATGTTCAAGGCCATGCTAGATACAAGGCCTAAGCTATACATATCCTTTCTCACAACTTTTCCTAAGGTTATCTTAGGTCTACTCCTAGCTCTTCTAGTTCCTTCAATAAGGATTATATCACTTTTCCGTACAGGGGCATTTATAGGTCTCCGTTGAACGTGGCCATGCCACCTCAAACGACTTTCTCGAAGCTTATCACTTATGGGAGCAACTCCCATACCAACTCTAATATGATCATTTCTTATCTTATCTATCCTAGTTTTGCCACTCATCCATCTTAGCATCCTCATTTCTGCTACACTAAGTTTATCTATATGATTCTTTTTAACAGCCCAACACTCTGTACCGTACATCATAGCTGGTCGAACAACGGTCCTATAAAATTTTACTTTAAGCTTTAATGGAATGCGCCGATCACATAAAACCCTGAACGCACCTCTCCACTTCATCCCCTCTATTTTAATTCTTTGGGAAACCTCATCCTTTAAATCACCTCTTTTACTTATGATTGAACCTAGGTACCTAAAACAATCATTCTGAGGAATCTCTTTATCGTCAAGTATCGCCACCTCATCATCTGCCCGATCATAACTAAAGTTACAAACTAAATATTCTGTCTTCGATTTACTAAGTTTAAAGCCTTTTGATTCCAAAGCTACTCTCCATGATTCTAATTTGGTATTAATCCCCACTTGGGTCTCATCAATCAACACAATATCATCCGCAAAAAGTATACACCAGGGGACCTCATCTTGAATGTCTTTGGTTAATTCATCCATTACCAATGCAAATAGATATGGGCTTAAAGTTGACCCTTGATGTAACCCAACTGTTATCGGGAATTCATTACTTTGTCCCCCCACTATTCTAACACTAGTCACCGAACATGACAAATAAAAGGTGGAAAATAAACATATAAGTGACAGAAAAGGCATAGCTTAGGAAATCAAGGCATGGATCCTAGCCATCTAATAAGTTTTATCCAAGGTCATACTTAGAAGAGGACCTAGCTATACAAGTCCTTCCTCACAACTTCTCTCATGGTTATTTTAGGCCTATCCTAGCTCTCTTAGCTCCTTCAATTGGTATCATATCACTTTTCCTACACAGGGCATTTCTAGTCTTCGTAAAACATGCCTACACCACCCCAAACAACCTCTCTCACCTTATCAATGTTTAACACCCAAGTCATCTCCAATACAATCATTCCTCACTAAGCCTTCCAAATGTTTTTCTTTTTAAGATGAATATCCTTCATAATGTTATCACAAATCCGTCTATATTTCAGATTCAATGCCCAAAAATCAATTTATATCATATTTGAGGTGATCAATCAGATGAAATCATTCTTCTTTTATTAAAAGAAATCATAATCCAAAGATCTATCTTAACAGAGGGAGGGCACACAACCATCATCCAACAAGTAATCATGAAAATTTGATAATTCCACTGAATGATAATTGGCAAAATTGACCATGGTAAGTGAAGAAAAAGAATCAAGTTAGACCTTTATCCCAAAGTAGGGAGCAGCTGCACGTTCTAGAGAGAAAAACACCGGCATGTCAAATGACGATTTCACAGGGTATAGCTGAATCAGAACAACATACAAAAAAGTTAGCTAAACAGAGTAAGAAACACAACCAACTAGGCAAAATGAGTTTCAGATAATGGCAACTGTATATTTCAAAATTTCAGTTTAAATATTGTGAGAGATACAGATCTTATAGAATTGGATTATTCTTAGTCTTACTAGCAAGTTGGGAGTACTGGTTGTCAAGAAGACATCTAGAACTTAATTTTCTTCAATGATCACAATAAGTACCTCATTCCGTATACCTGGAACGAATCCTTCTCCCAAGCATCTGATTACGTCACCAATTGCTCCTGTCCTATCTTCCGGTGTCCTAAGTAATGGATGTAGAGTGACATAGCCACGACCATCGCTGCTGTACGAATTATCTTCCCCAAAAACAAACACATCATTGAATTTCCTAAGATTCTCTGCAAAGCTGCGTTAACAAACACAGACGAATGCTTTGGTACGTCAACCCATTTTCATTTCTGTAACAGTAGTGCTCTTAGGAAATAAGAATCAAATAGCATCATACCCGTAATGGATATATCCAACGATTCGTTGCTCAATAACAAAAGGAATGAACTCAGACTGCATATCCTGTAAGCAAGCGAGGAAAAAATTAACAAACCCACGAAAAAAAATGAAGAAAGAATCCACAAGAACTATGAAATAGGAGAGAACGAGCCTTACAGAACCACGATTGCATGCATTGATCCTTTCCAAGTACCCCTGAAGGCCCAGGGAATCATCCTCCGCTTGAGAAACTCGGAAAACATCATCCCAACTAAAACTACCCGCCATCGAAGTATGAGACCGAACTATTGTCCGGTTGAGACTGAAATCCGAAGAGTGGGAACGAAATATTGTCGGGTTGAAACTGAAATTCGAAAAAGATCGAAAAGAAGTGATCTTGGTTGGAAGAAGAGCCGGAAGGGATGAATTGCAGAGAGAAGCAACAGTGAACGGGATTCGATGAGAGAGATAAGGAACGCAGGCCATGAGAGCTTCTCTAACTTGAGCACTGTTCAAATGCCAATTGAACGACATCTTATGAAGCTTCTTTCTCCATTTTTCCTGTTTGGTCGACCGCTTCTATATGTCCAAATTGCAGCATTGGAGGTTTTAGGGGTAATAATGAAGGAAATTTTCTTCCATATTAAGCTCCTCCTGTATGGCAACGGCCAACTCCACTGTGCGGAAAATATTTCTTGCTTGGGTGCTGCTTAATTAAGGTTTGTACGGCGATAATTCGGTGCAAAATTTTCCAATTCGGTGCTGAATAATCTTTTATGGTTACATGGGTACAGAGTTGGTACTGAAATCTTGTATGATTGAATAAAATGGCATAAAATCTTGTATGATATTTATAAAATCAGGGTACAAATCAATTGATACACAGTTGCTCACATAAAATCAAAAGTATAATGTTCAAGTGATTAGTGGCAATCTCACTATTGTTGTCAATTGATTTACAATTCTCTTCCTTTGTTCTTCCATTTGTCTTGTTTCATTTTGAGTGTTTTCAGGGAGAATATAAGGATCTGATATGACTTCTTCAGGTATCCAATGTGTGTCTCCGTACTCTTGAAACTTTTTGTCAATGACTTGCTCGTCGCGTATGTAGTTATGAATAGCACAACAAGCAATGACAATTTTGACTGGACGTAATATAAACCCGCAATGCATTTTAGCTAAAATTGAAAATCTGCTCTTTAGGCACCAAAACACTCTTCTATAACATTCTTTACTGAAGAGTGTTTGTAGTTGAAAAGTTCAACTGCAGTCATTAGCCATCAACCTCACCCCCTGAAATCTCACAAATGATACCTAGTACCCTTGAATGGTGTCATGAATCTAGTCATAGTCGGGTATGTAGATTAACTATATAATACTTACCTACGATAAATTAAAATAATAAAAGTTAGTCCCATTAGTTTAGATCTGATGAAGGGTTAAAAAGAATCGATGAACTAGTTGTATTAAATTTACCACCAAGAGGAGGATGAAAATATAAACTCGAGTCTGTAACTGCTTGTCTAAAAACGCTGCAATCATTTGCAAAACCTTCCCAGCCAAAATAGACAAACGTGAATTTCTTGTCAAAGGAACACACACACATGACATTCTATGTGATGATTTTTTTCCTTCCACGATATAATACTTGTCTTTCAGCCGGTACCACCACATGTACATGGGTGCCATCGATGACACCAATACAATCCTAATACAATAAAAATTTTAAAACCTATTAATAGACATTGATAACAAGCATAAAATATAAATGCTTACTATTGTATCCAATAATGAAAGTATCATACCTTAAAGTAAGGGAAATGTTTTGGATTTGTTAGGATTTTTGTTGGAATTGCATCAATGTTAAGAAGCCTTATGTTTTCTTTGCTTAAGATCATGAAAGCATTTAATACTCTCTTGAATACTCTTATGATTGTCCTAGTTAACATTGAAAATATGTTGCGACATCCATATATTTAAAGTCACGACCAAGTAAACATAAAAAGATCCTAAGTTGTTCATCTACACAAATGTAGCTAGTATCATCTAACCATCATCGATGTTGCATTTCGAACTCTAGGTTATAGAACACATGTCGCTCCATCTTGAATCTTCGCAACCTACGTGTCCCTCTAAGATTTCTCCAACACGTTTTGGTCTCGTGAGTTTGCTATATTGTATTGGCTTAGGGAGACAGGTCACTTGTTGTGGTTGACCCATCAACATCTCCAAACCCAAATACTCCACAAAAAATTAAATGTATCCATATTATAACTATAACCCTAAAAATAATCACACCAACCCTATTCAAATAAAAAAAAGAAGATAACATCCAACTCCAATTCATAACAATCCATACAATCTATAACAAAAATTTATAACCCATACCCTATTAAAAAGCACACATAATCCATACAATGCATATCCAAATGTTCATAGTCCATAATAACCTATTAAAAAAAACACATAATGCATACAATACATAGTCAAATTTTCATAGTCAAATTTTCATATTCCATAACCTCTTAAAAATCACACATAATCCATATTATCTATAGCCAAAGTTTCATAGTCCATACCCTATTTAAAAACACATATAATCTATACAATATAACAAAAAATAAATATATCCAACACATAATCTTATTTTAATTGTTTATAATATCATCCACAGATAAATTTATATATATATATATATATATATATATATATATGAGAAAACAAATATAAAAACATCATCAACAAATTGTTCAAGTTTGAGGGTCATTAGGGTGGCTGGGTAAATGCAAACATTGAATTGAGAGCAATCTGCCTGACTATTGGCGGAGGGGGGAATATCAGCACTTCTCTGAATGTTGGGTCCGACTTGACACATAAGATTGTCTTGTCTAATATGAGGGTATCCAAATTCATTGTGACAAGAATATTTATGGTGTCACTTAAATCAACAGTATTTTTTAAATACTTGTCCCGCTTTGCCAAGCACATTTTTGAGAATGATTGAATTGCACTTGAATTCTAGGTATATGGTATTTCTCTTCCTTCTCTTCACATTTGGAGTATTGTCATGTCTTTCAGTAGGAGGGACGGGTCCACTGGGTGTATGAAGCTGAGGGGTAGGTGACATCGTAGAATTTACATCAGAATTGATGTTAATGTCATCTTCATCTCAACTAGCATCACCCACAGACTCATCAATACCCCTGCTCAAGTCTATTGTAGGCTACAGTGCAGTATCAGGAGTTATCGCTTATTTACCTATAACATATGTACCTTAAAAAATTGTACACAAATCTTCCCACTCAACAAGGCCATGCCTCTTAAACTTAGCCCAATCTAGATTAGCCTATCATAAATATTGCACGAATGAGTACATAGGTCTATGATCCATATTATATTGTTTCAAATAAAACACTAATACCACAAAAAAAAAAAAAAAAGGGAAAAAGAAGAAGAAGAAGCTGAAATTACCTTAATATGAATTTCTCATAACGACTCATTGTCAATAGTGGTAGTTTTATTGATAGGGTTCCACCCAAATCCCGTAGTTTCCAGTAATTTTTTGAAACTAGCATATTGTTGTCTTAGTCTGTTAAACTTGTTTGTCAGTTGCTTCATTTCCAAATTTAACTTTGACCTGCTTATAAATTTCTCCAAAATGTTTTTCCACCCTACTTATGGAATGCGGACGTGTTCTATTTGAAGCCTTAACTTCTTCAATCATTATTTCTATAAAAAGTTTGGCATTCTCTTGGCTCCAACTGGCAGTTTGAGTGTATAATGATGATGTTTTTCAGAAACTACTAATTCATACAAATAATGATGATGTGTCATACAAGTTACTAACAATAGAATAAATAAATAACAATTAAAGGTGCTGACAAACAATAAAGACGTCCAAATAAATAATTGATGAAAACATCTATGATAAGTGTTTGCATTCCATAACAATATAACAAAATATAACTAAGTAGATGAACCAATAGGTAAAGAAGTACACCACATAATACAATACTCCTATCACTACATCTTTAACTAATGCAACATTTTTTGCCATGTTCTCCATACATTTCACTTTTTTTTTTTTTTTACTTCAATAGTTTATTAATTAGTGGGTCCTCTTGTCTTGGTTCCATCCCACGTGAAGAAGTGTGTGTTGTCACTTCTCCTATTGGCTCACACCACTGAAAGAAACTACATCTTCTCGGAAATGATGTACATTCTTGATATAACCTATTATGATATCGGGCTGACAATGAAGTCTTGATTGCTACCAGGTTCCCAAAGTTGTAATTTGTGTTACCGAACTTCAAGTAAGAACTTGTCACATCATTCACATTGGATGTTGACATCTTGATTTTGAGCGGTAGATTGGAAATTTAAATTACAATACCAGCAAATGGTTTGACATGTTATCAATACTTCTAAAAAACTAAAATTATAAATGCACAAGATAGAAAAATGGAATGTCATTCAAATGAATCAGTTCTATTTCAAATGAATAACTATAACCATAACAATGAAAATCGATTTAGAGTTTTCATGAAAGTATTCCTTCCAAAAAACAGAAAATAGAAGTTAACTACATACATCGAATACTAGTCGATGGCATTACATACTACAGCTGCAGATTTATGAAGATCAGTATTCTTTTTTTTTTTTCAAACTATTCATGTAATCACACTTTGATATTCTTCTTGCTCTACAAATTTTCATCTTCTTAAGCCTTGTTGAAATGAAATAACAATTAATCATAACAAATGTCCATTATTTCTGCATTTCTTTTGTTTATGAAATGTGTTATAATTCATTTTTCTTGGAATTGTCGCTTTGATTGTTTGCATTCATAATGATGTTTGGTGTTTCTTTATTTGAATTTCAAATTTTAATATTCCTTTTCTCCCCCAAACTTAGTTTCTGTTTTCAAAAAATGTATCAACTATCTTGATAATGTGGCAGAACCATATGACAAGAATCTAGAATATGTGGTCCATTTTAGTGGTGAATCCAAAGAGTGTTGACTTAGAATGAGAAAGTGGAATAGTACTTGTCTATTGATACTACAAAGCTGGTCCGAAACCTTCTTTTTCCCTATGTTATGTGGGCAAGCAAGAGGTATAGACTAGTCCATCCAGATGAAGGACTAGTTCATATGCCAATGTATGAGGCTATTCTTCAAATTGGAACAAGGATGGATACCATAGCTGTCAAAGCATTGTTTAGGTAGCACCAACATCTAGACGCTAAGCCCCCTCCAATGCGTTGGGTCAGCTAGATACCATGACAACTACGATGGCTACCCAAATTTTCTGCCTTGTAGCCATAAATCCAATTGTTTACTTGTCAACCACATTACTTTTTGAATATCCTATATTATTGGTGATATATCGTTCATGAAATGGAAAAATGTTATTGAAGGAAAAAGAGGCCAACAAAGTGAAAGTGTTGCAATTTATATAAAGAAGAGTCATTGATGCATCCTCAGATTGAAGAGGTTCAACTAAGGACTGTATCATGATCTTTCAAGAACCAACTCAAATGGTATGGTTGGATTTGGGATTCAATGTTAAACAGTGGCAGTGGAAGGTCAAAGATTGCCCGTGGATACGATGGTTAAGATGTTGTTACTTGGAATGGGGATAGTGGGATACTCATTAAATTATTTACTTTAGTATATTGAAATGGTTAGGGTTTTGAGATGGGGTGTCAAATACTTTTTTGGGTGATATGTCTTGGTTTAGATTTGGAGGGTGTGCGTGATAATGCAATAAGAGATTGTTCAAGTTTGAAATAAATTAGATGGCTAGAAGTAGGCTCCTTGAAGAAAGTTAGGGTATTAGGATTTTGAGGTAATTGGTTGGGATACACAAGAACATAGTTGTAGTGGTTGGTTGGGGCTAACTTAGAACTGTAGGTGTAACAACACTGGTAATTCTAACCTGGGATCCGTATTGTAGGCCTGAGTACCTAAAGATCCAGCCGGAATAAGCTGTGGGCTATCTAGATGAAGTCCATGATCCATACCCTAAGCCCATGGATTTGGATTCCGCCGATGAAGAGCCTGCCATACTGGGAACCCGAGGGAGATCCAGTAGAAACTCTGATGGACTGGGAAGGTGGATCTCTAGCCGGAGTCAAGTTGAAATTGAAGATGTCCGAGATCAAGGTAAGAATACCCCACATGTTGGCTAGGGTTAGGTTAGTGTTGGGGATCAACCGGATGAGCAAAGCACCCAAGTAATGAAAAGTATTAGCAAGCGGTTGCTTAAGGCGGTTGATGGCCCAACCAACCACCCAAGCGACCGGCCAAGTCTTCTTAAGGGAATTAAACCCTATTTTGCTTTAGCCTTTATAGATAACCAACCATGACTTATTTTCGTATTATTATATTCGTGGAGGTTGCTGTGGATGGTTAAGAGGCAGAGAACACAAGTCTGAAGGTAAAAAACTCTTGATTCACGGAGAAGCTTTTATCCTTGATCCGTTTAGCGAATCAATTGGAGGTAAGATGATCTCACACTCTTTCTATCTACTTCTCATCTTTACGTAGTGTGAATACTTTCTTCCATAATTCTATGGATGGTGAATTATGATGGTTAATATCGTTCCATCAATGATCTCGATTAGATCATACCCAAAAATGGATTTTCATATCCGAAATCAAGGGTTGACTTTATTGAAAGAGATGATGTAATTACTAAACCATTAGTATTCGTGGTTTTTGATTTGTGATTGACTTTTAATCATGTTAAGAATGAAATTCGGATTTAGTACATCCCAAAATCAGATCGAAGATGGGTGATCAAAAGCCGGAATTTCAGACTTGAGAAGTTGTTTGTAAGAGGGGCGGTTGCTCAGGGTGGTTGATTGGCCCAACCAACTGCCATAAGCGATTGGCTGGGTCACAAAAGCTCAATTAGTCTGAGTTTTCTCTGTTTTGACTTCTGTTCTTAATATATCTTTATAACCCTATTATAGGTGATCTCTAAGGTTCTCTGGAATTGTTAATTGTGAGGTTTGATTGCAATTTCAATATCTTTTACGCTTCGACAGGTAAGGTTACATTTCTAAATATATGCATTGACTTGTATTGTGATGAGTTGTGTATAATTCAAATGCATAAGGGATTTACAAAATGACGGTGTTCAATATGGTACCTGTTACAAAATGACTTAAATCCCGATCCTTCAAATTGTTTGCCGTTATCGATCACCAGAATCCGAGGGATTCCGAACCTGTAGATGATTTTTTCTTCAAAAAATTTTTCCATTTGTTTTTTTTTGTGATGGAGGCCAGAGGTTCAGCCTCAACCCATTTTGTGAAGTAGTCGATGGCTACGACAAGATATTCCGGATTCCTTGAGGCCTTTGACAGTTTTCTGACTAAGTCCATTCCCCACATAGCTAAAGGACTCGGGCATAAGATCGGGGAGATAGGTACTGCCGGGCACTTCAGGTTAGTAGCATGTTTTTGACATTGTTCACATTTGTGGACGTATTCAAGGGCATCTTTTTGCATGGTCGGCCAATAAATTCCCGAACGTAGTATTTTCTGTGCCAATGCTTTCCCTCCCACGTGAGCTCCACATATACCTTCATGGACTTCTGCCAAGGCATAATTTGCCCAGGATGGTCCAACACATCTCAGGAGAGGCTTGGTGAAAGATCTTTTGTATAACTAGTCATCCACAATGGTGAACCGGGAAGCTTGGTTCTTAATCTTCTAGGCCTCCTTTGATTTAGTCAGGAGTATATCATCCTTCAAGTAAGATACCAGAGGGGTTGTCCAATCGGGATCATTCCCGATTTCCATAATTTCAGCCTCCTGTGTGCTTGGGTAGTCTAGTTCTTCTATATAAACTGCTGAATCCAAGCTTTTGTAGTTGGCCAAGGATAGTCAGGAAAGTTCATATGCCTTCTCATTTTCTTCCTAGATATCTGTTGGAAGACTACCCGATCAAAGAGTGTTTGAAGTTGTTCTACCTTTGCCAGATATTTTTCCATTCTCTCATCTTTTGCATTATACTCCCCTTTGATTTGATTTATAACTAATTGGGAGTCACTCCTGACTTCCAGCTCGAAGTGCTCAAAGTGCTCGGGCCACTAGTAGGCCATCGAGCATGGCTTTGTACTTGGTTTCATTGTTAGAGGCTGGGAAATTGAACCTTAGCGCGTAGTTAACTGTGTCTCCCGGGCTTCTAAGGATCAATCCTGCTCCCAAACCTGAACTGCTACTTGAGCCATCCACATGTAATATCCACAGGTCAGCTTCATTAGTGGCTGTTGAACCTAAGTTTTCACTTTGCGGTAGGCTATTTTCCACTATGAAGTCGTCCAAAACTTGGGCTTTGATGGCCGTTCTTGGTTTAAACTAGATCTGGTACTCGCTGAGTTCAACCGCCCACCCGACCATTCTCCCAGCTACGTCAGGTCTTTGCAGGATTTTCTTGAGCGGGAAATTAGTCGGGACGGTAATTGGATGTGCTTGGAAGTAGGGCCTTAACTTGCGTGAGGCTACCAACAAAGCCAAGGCTTGTTTGTCAATATCCATATATCTTGTTTCTGCATCTATGAGTACATGACTCACATAATAGACCGGATTTTGTGTAGTTTCTACTTTTACCAAGACAACACTCACCATGGTCGGTGATACAACAAGGTAGATTGTTAGACTCCCCCGGTAATAGGCCGTACTAAGATGGGGGTTGTCTCGAGTGACTGCTTGAGCTCCTTGAATGCTTTCTGGCATTCGTCTGTCCACATGATTTCTCCCGAGCTTGGTGTGGCCTTCAATGCTTTGAAGAAAGAATTACATTTTTCACCCGCTCGGGATATGAACGATTTAGCGCTACCACTTTTCTGATCAAGCATTGGATTTCTTGTATGGTTCTGGGGGTTTGCATGTCAATCAAGGCCCGGATCTTCTTGGGATTTGCCTCGATCCCCCTTTGAGAAACCATGAATCCGAGAAACTTTTCGAATGAAACCCCAAATGCACACTTCTCGGGGTTCAGGTGCATCTGATAAGTCGTTAAGACATCAAATGTCTCTTCCAAGTCTGCTAAGTGCTGAGCCCATACCAGACTTTTCACGAGCATGTCATCAACGTATACCTTCATGTTCCTCCGATCTAGTCTTGGAAAATTTTGTTGACTGCTCTCTGGTACGTTGCACATGCGTTCTTTAAACCGAATGGCATTACTCGGTAGAAGTAACTTTCCCGGTCTATCATGAATGAGGTATGTTTCTCATCTTCCCGACTCATGAAGATCTAATTGTATCCCGAGTAAGCGTCCATGAAGCTGAGAACTTCATGCCCATCCGTTGCGTCAATCAATAAGTCAATTCTGGGAAGAGGGATAGCCGTCCTTCGGATAGGCCTTGTTTAGACCTGTGTAGTCAGTACACATCCTCCATTTCCCAATCGCCTTTTTAACCATTACCACATTTGCCAACCAGGTCAGGCACTCGATCGGTTCGATGAAACCTGATTTTACAAGTTTCTCTGTTTCTACTCTGATGGCTTCATGTTTCTTAGTTGAGAAATTTCTTCTTCTTTGGATGACCGGGATCGCGTCCTTCTGAATCCAGAGTTTATGTTTAGCCACCTGCCTATCTATGCCGAGCATATCATTTGCCAACCAAGCGAAGATGTCGGAGTTGTCACGCAAGAAGTCGGTCAATTCCCTTTTGAAGTCCTTGGGTTGTTCAGAACCCATAAAAGTTCCTCGTTCGGGAAAATCTGGATTTAATTGAATTCTTTGCAGCTTCTCGACCGGTTCTGCCCTTTGCATGTTTTCCTCGTCCTAGTCATCTCAAACCTCAATAGTTAGGGAACTTCCTCAGCTTTCGGACCTCCATTTTTGCTTTAAGTAATTTACGTAACACTGTCGGGAGGTAGATTGGTTAGAACTGCATTCGCCCACTCCAGCATAAGTTGGAAACTTGAGTTTCATGTGCCGGGGTGACACGACTGCCTCTAGTGCATTTAGAGTTGGTCGTCCTAATATCACATTATATGCGGGTAGGTCCTTGACCACCATAAAGTTGACCCGAATAAGGGTGTCCCGGGGTGCTGTCCTAATCTTTAGATATAGGTGGATTGTTCCTTCCGCAATTGCTTTAGATCCTGCAAAACCGTAGAGTGGTGTTTCATAGGGGGTCAGTAGATCATCGACTAATTTTAACCTTCTAAAAGCCTCATATGACAGCAAATCAACCGAGGAGCCTGTGTCAACCAAGACCTGGTGGACTTCTCGATTGGCTATCCTTACCTTGATGATGATAGCATCATCGTGAAGTGCCACTATCCGGCTCAAGTCATCATCTGTGAATGTTATAGGCTCAAGACATGTGGGATTTTCCCCCCTCTTTTTTGGCAAATGTATTGCTCCTACAAATCGAGCCTTTTTGTTTTGCCTTTTTGATTGACTCAACAGTTGGGCCGCCCATGATTACATATACAGGCGATTCCTCTTGACCCTCCTTTTCTTTGCCTTT